>NC_048567.1:18067376-18367376 GCF_013265735.2 Oncorhynchus mykiss | reverse complement strand
GGCCGTAATTGAAAATAAGAATGTGTTCTTAACTGACTTGCCTAGTTAAATAAAGGTGTAAAAATTGTTATGACAACTTGAAATCGGCCCTAATTAATCGGCCATTCCGATGAATCGGTCGACCTCTAGTGCAGACTATGTACAAGTAGAGATACTGGGATGCAAAAGAGCAAGAGGATAAGTAACAATATGGGGATGAGGTAGTTGGGTGTGCCATTTACAGATTGGCTATGTACAGGTACTGTGATTGGTAAGCAGCACTGACAGCTAATGCTTAAAGTTAGAGAGGGAGATATGAGACTCCAGCTTCAGTGATTTTCACAATTTGTTCCAGTCATTTGCAGCACAGAACTGGAAGGACAGGCGGCCAAAGTAAGTGTTGGCTTTGGGGGTGACCAGTTAATATACCTGCTGGAGCGCGTGTTACGGGTGGGTTTTGCTATGGTGACCAGTGAGCTGAAATAAGCCGGGCTTTACCAAGCATAGACTTAAAGATGACCTGGAGCCAGTGGGTTTGGTGACGAAAATGTAGTGAGGGCCAGCCAAAGAGATCATACAGGTCGCAGTGGAAGGTAGTATATGGGGCTTTGGTGACAAAAGGGATGGCATTGTGATAAACTACATCCAGTTTGCTGAGTAGAGTGTTGGTGGCTACTTTGTAAATGACTTCACCGAAGTCAAGGATCGGTAGGATAGTCAGTTTTACGAGGGTCTGTTTGGCAGCATGAGTGAAGGAGGCTTTGTTGCGAAATAGGAAGCAGATTCTACATTTGATTTGATTTTGGATTGGAGATGCTTAATTTGAGTCTGGAAGGAGAGTTTACAGTCTAACCAGACACCTTGATATTTGTAGTTGTCCACATATTCTAAGTCAGAACCATCCAGAGTAGTGATGCTAGGCGGGTGGGCAGGTACGGGCAGCAATCGGTTGAAGAGCATGCATTTAGGATTACTTGCATTTAAAAGCAGTTGGAGGCCTCGGAAGGAGTGTTATGGCATTGAAGCTCATTTGGAGGTTTGTTAGCAGTGTCCAAGGGAGGGACGGATGTATACGGAATGGTGTTGTCTGCGTAGAGGTGGATCAGAGAATCACCAGCAGCAAGAGCGACATCATTGATATATACTGAGAAAAGAGTTGGCCCGAGAATTGAACCCTGTGGCACCCCCACAGAGACTGCCAGAAGTTCGGACAACTGGCCCTCCGTTTTGACACACTGAACTCTGTCTGCGAAGTAGTTGGTGAACCAGGCGAGGCAGTCATTTGAGAAGCCAAGGCTATTGAGTCTACCGATAAGAATGCAGTGATTGACAGAGTCGAAAGCCTTGGCCAGGTCGATGAAGACGGCTGCACAGTACTGTCTTTTATCTATGGCGGTTATGATATTGTTTAGGACCTTGAGCATGGCTGAGGTGCACCCATGTCCAGCTCGGAAACCAGATTGCATAGTGGAGAAGGTACGGTGGGATTCGAAATGGTCGGTGATCTGTTTGTTAACTTGGCTTTCGAAGATTTTAGAAAGGCAGGGCAGGATGGATATAGGTCTAACAGTTTGTGTCTAGAGTGTCTCCCACTTTGAAGGGGGATGAATGCGGCAGCTTTCTAATCTTAGGGGATCTCAGACGATACGAAAGAGAGGTTGAATAGGCTAGTAATAAGTAATAGGGGTTGCAACAATTTTGGCGGATAATTTTAGAAATAGAGGGTCCAGATTGTCTAGTCCAGCTGATTTGTAGGGATCCAGATTTTGCCACTCTTTCAGAACATCAGCTGTCTGGATTTGGGTGAAGGAGAAGCGGGGGGGGGGGGGGGGGGGGGGCAGCCAGGTGGAAAGCATGGCCAGCAGTAGATTTTTTTTAGTGAAATGATCGATTATCGTAGATTTATTGGTGGTGACAATATTTCCTATCCTCAGAGCAGTGGGGAGGAGGTGCTCTTATTTTCCATGGACTTTACAGTGTCCCAAAACTTTTGGGGAATTAGTGCTACAGGATGCAAATTTCTGTTTGAAAAAGCTAGCCTTAGCTTTCCTAACTGAATGAGTATATTGGTTCCTGACTTCCCTGAAAAGTTGCATATTGCAGGGGCTATTCGATGCAAATGCATAACGCCACAGGATGTTTTTGTGCTGGTCAAGGGCAGTCAAGTCTGGGGTGAACCAAGGACTATATCTGTTCTTAGTTCTACATTTTTTGAACGGGGCATGCTTATTTAAGGAAAGCACTAAGGATGGAGGAAAGCACTTTTAAAGAGCAACCAGGCATCCTCTACTGACAGGATTAAGTTAATGTCCTTCCAGGATACCCGGGCCAGGTCAATTAGAAAGGCCTGCTTGCTGAAGTGTTTTAGGGAGCGTTTCACAGTGATGAGGCGTGGTCGTTTGACCAAGGACCCATTACGCACGCAGGCAATGAGGCAATGATCGCTGAAATCCTGGTTGAAGACAGCAGAGGTGTATTTAGAGGACAAGTTGGACAGGATGATATCTAAGAGGGTGCCCATGGTTATGGATTTAGGGTTGTACCTGGTAGGTTCCTTGATAATTTGTATGAGATTGAGGGCATCTAGCTTAGATTGTAGGACAGCTGGGGTGTTAAGGGCACAGCTGGGGGCTGAAGGGGGTCTATAACAAGCGGCAACAGGGAGAGACTTGTTTCTGGAGAGGTGGATTTTTAAAAGTAGAAGCTTGAAATGTTTGGGCACAGACCTGGATAGTATAACATCCTGAAGAGTTCTATCTCTGCAGAAGATTGCAACTCTGCCCCCTTTGCAGTTCTATCTTGTCGGAAAATGTAATAGTTAGGGATGGAAATGTCAGGATTTTTGGTGGCCTTCCTAAGCCAGGATTCAGACACGGCTAGGACATCCGGGTTGGCGGAGTGTGCTAAAGCAGTGCATGAAACAAACTTAGGGAGGAGGCTTCTAATGTTAACATGCATGAATCCACGACTTTTACGGTTACAGAAGTCAAGAAATGAGAGCGCCTGGGGAATGGGAGAGACTAGGTGCTGCAGGGCCTGGGTTAACATCTACATCACCAGAGGAACAGAAGAGGAGTAGGATAAGGTCTAACAGGGTAAAGGGAAAAAATAACAGCATTTATCAGCAGGAAAAACAGCTGACTGGTGAGGTTGACCCTGTGTGCAATAAGGTCTTATCAAATGCTGTTTGTATCTATTCGACATCACAACAGTTGATGACAGTGCTATTTGGTTTACACATAGAGAAGAGGGAGACTGTGTAGACAATACATCTGTGAGCTCAAACCCATGTAAACACCATTACGATACATTAGACTGAACAACACCAGATGTGAATATTTGACAAATTCAAACTAGAGCTTTAACAGGAAGTGCTGTATCCAGGGACCACAGATGGATATTAACCATGTACCTGTATGTAGATAACTCTGGTGCAATACTGGGGTTGTTGTGAATGGTCCCTGACAAATAAACACGTCAATACTCACTCTGGCCTGTAGATTGGTAGCCAGTAGACTAGCCGCCCCCCGATGACCAGGTGGTGAGCTGAGAAGTTTAACAGGTCAGTGAAGATGTCACTCAGGTGGTAGGCCATGGAAACGGGGACATGGCTGTCTCCAACACTGGATGAAAGATAAAGAGTCAGTTACTGCAGTGAAGATGCCTTTACACAATTTATCATCATCTGAGAGGACTTTATATATCTCTAGTGTATCTATTGCTTGCTTGCAAGTTTTATAGGCCGTCTTTTTCAAAACTGAGCAAATATACAAAGCACTATAAACAACACAGACTCAAGGAAGATGAAGACGTACTAGTCTTCAGATGGCTTCACACTGTTTACACTGTCCTTCTGAGAGCCTGTTCTCCTGGTTGACTCCCGAATCCCATAGGGGGCTGAGAATTAAAAACACAAAAATGAAAGACAAGAAATTTGAACAGATTTAAATCTGAACAAATCACAAAGAATGTGGACTTCAACAGACTAAGACGTTTTACTCGTGTATGACTGTACAGGAGACATTACTGGATGCAGGACCCTACATGAGAAGAGAACACACAGAGCTCTAGGATAAGAACGTACGGTCAGTGATGATGGCGTCAAAGAGCACTCCGTCCCTCCAGATAGGCTTGGAGGCGTCAGACACAAGGACGTCCACATACAGCTTCTCTGAGCCGTACTGACGCAGGTTGGCTCTGATGTTCTCATCTGGACCCCTCCACTTCTGGTTCTTACGACTCGCTTTGCCTGAAAAATAAACCAAAATAATATTATACAGCAATGCACTGGGTTGTAATTAGGGCCGGGACGATACCAGTATCGCGCTACTCCTTAGTATCGTGGCAAGGAAACAAAACACAAAGTGGATTTACTTCTTTAGGAAAACAGCCCTAATGTTGGAAACATTATATTGTCATCCAGATTCATATTTATTTATTTTCCAAGCTATAGCACACAATATTTTACATGCACACAGGTGTAAAAGGACCAGTAGAGTTTGATCTACTTCTTGATTTCTTTGCCATGTAAAAAATAGAGATTGTGGTTATCGTCCCGGTCCTAGTTGTAATCATATCACATATCAAGTGTTAGGCCTATAGGACAATACAATTGGATTTTTGAGTTTATATGAGCACAGGAAAATGTGAAGTATTTAAAAATATGATAGAAAGAGCATAACCAACATAATGTTCATCATATAAATGGATTAACTCGCTTTCCAAAGCACAAGATGTTTAGCTCTGGGTAAGAGGAAGTAAACAAGGCCATTTATAGTATATTACCTATCCCATGGATGGTGTTGTAATCAATATCTGTTCCACAGACATATGCACCAAAATGAGAGCATGCAACCAGGAGGCTACCTGAGAGAGAGAAAAAATATCCAATAAGCACAGACTAGCCTTGGGTTCAGCTAAATGCAGTGTATTTCTGCAAGTGTCAGTTCAAAGACCAAAAGTAACTTTTCTCTTACCAGTCCCAACGAAGGGGTCGTAGACCAGGTCGTAAGCTTTGACCCTAGCATGGTTGGCCATGATAAAAGACAACCCAGCATCCATACTGGTGTTACCTATGAAGTGCCTGTTCTTCACACTGTGAGAGCGAATCAACTCACGCTGGCCATCTGCAATCTAAGGAACATACAGTTGATAAGACAAGATCAAATATAGGCTTACCTTTATCACTAAATGAAACAGTGCTTCTCAACCTGGTACCTGGCTTATACACGGGGGACTTGGGAAGACTCATAAGGACATAGGCCTCATAATAAGTTTCACAAGAGGGAATACTTCAGGCAGACCAAAATGTGATTGGCAACCAAAGAAGGTTAACAACCACTGCGGTAAATAACATTAATGAGTTACAGTAATTACTCATTTGTATAATGACACAGAAATTAAGGAGCACACAGCACACTGACTCACCCATCTCCCAAAGTAGATGTAGAGAGGCTCGTCTGGGATGTCGTTAGGGTCAGTTCCATAGTCCTCCAAAAGACAGAAGATGTGTTTAGGGTTCCTTAGATTGACCCTTCCCTCGAAGGAGAGATATTCCATTGCCTTGGGGGAGGAAGACCACAGGGTAACTTGTCCAGGTGTCATGGTGCATACTGCATATCAGTGCCTCCCTTTAACACAATAGTGCAGTACAAAAGGTAGAGTAAATTGACTTTTCTGGGCTCAATCTTAAGTACAAATTACTGGGACCAAGTCAAGTGTATCATACTCACATCTATCTTCTTAATTCTATCTTCGAACTCTAGAGTCTTGTTGAAAGTGTAGACATTGATTTTGTATGTGGAGTCTTTTTGTAGGAAGGGTGACTGTTGGGAGAGGTAAATTTACACACATTAGATACTCCACATTAGTGGAGTAGTTTGCCCTCTATTTAGATAGTAATGTAATTTCTCACAAACCATGTTCTCTGTTGGATATTTCAAGAGCGAGTTCCTGAGTTCACTGTGCGTTCTGCCATGACCCCACAGCTCAAATGCAGACCTAGGTGATAAACAAATAACCACAAAAAGGTCATTACAATTACTGTGACATTCAAGTTGAGAATCACCTCAGAAGAGAAGGGCTGATGAGCAATGCTGCAGTACCCATCTAACTATTTTCATTGCAACTCCATTGTTGATCTGTCTCACTTACTTTGCACAAACAGTTCTGGCCATGATGCTGTTGACATCTTCCTCTGACAAGCCATTCAGGCGCCAGAATGGAGACTGGGGAGAAGAATAGAAGATTTTAGGATTTGAGTAGCCTATGCATGGACACATGGCCAACTTATCCCTTCATTATGGGCCGGCAAAGGATTATTGGTGTCTCGGAGGGGCCTTTGGCCTGGTTTGCTAACTACCTCTCTCAAAGAGTGCAGTGTATAAAGTCAGAAAATCTGCTGTCTCAGCCACTGCCTGTCACCAAGGGAGCACCCCAAGGCTCAATCCTCTTCCCAATTTACATCAACAACATAGCTCAGGCAGTAGGAAGCCCTCTTATCCATTTATATGCAGATTCATTTTGTGTTAAACGCTCTACAACAAAGCTTTCTCAGTGTCCAACAAGCTTTCCCTACTCTTAACCTTTTTTTAAACACCTCCAAAACAAAGGTCATGAGGTTTGGTAAGAAGAATTCACCTCTTCCCACAGATGTTAATACTACCTCTAAGTGTTTAGAGCTTGAGGTAGTCACCTCATACAAGTACTTGGGAGTATGGCTAGATGGGACACTGTCCATCTCACAGCACATATCCATGCTGCAGGCTAAGGTTAAATCTAGACTTGGTTTCCTCTATCGTACTCGCTCTTCTTTCACCCCAGCTGCCAAACTAACCCTGATTCAGATGACCATCCTACCCATGCTAGATTACGGAGACATAATTTATAGATCGGCAGGTAAGGGTGCTCTCGAGGGGCTAGATGTTGTTTACCATTCAGCCATCATATTTGCCACCAATGCTCCTTATAGGACACATCACTGCACTCATCTGTAAACTGGTCATCTCTGTATAACCCGCCGCAAGACCCACTGGTTGATGCTTATTTATAAAACCCTCTTAGGCCTCACTCCCCCCTATCTACTGCAGCCCTCATCCTCCACATACAACACCTGTTCTGCCAGTCACATTCTGTTAAAGGTTACCAAATCACACACATCCCTGGTTCGCTCCTCTTTTCAGTTCGCTGCAGCTAGCAACTGGAATGAGCTGCAACAAACACTCAAACTGGACAGTTTTTTTCTCAATCTCTTCATTCAAAGACTCAATCATGGACACTCTTACTGACAGGTGTGGCTGCTTTGTGTGATGAATTGTTGTCTCTACCTTCTTGCCCTCTGTGCTGTTGTCTGTGCCCAATAATGTTTGTACCATGTTTTGTGCTGCTACCATGTTGTGTTGTCATGTGTTGTTGCCTTGCTATGTTGTTGTTGTCTTAGGTCTCTCTTTATGTAGTGTCTCTCTTGTTGTGATGTGTGTTTTGGCCTATATTTATATTGTATTTATTTTTAATCCCAGGACCCCGTCCCTGCAGGAGGCCTTTTGCCAGGCCGTCATTGTAAATAAGAATGTGTTCTTAACTGACTTGCCTAGTTAAATAAAGGTCAAATAAAACAAATAAAATTGGTATGGCTATCTGGCAAATAATACATATGGACACTAACTTATTTTACCTTTTCTTTGAAGTTTTCACCTGGATCAAACGGTTTGCCCCTGAGTGACAGCAGCGCCCTAATCTCCTGTAATGTTACGATGTACAAGAAATAAAATCAGAACATTTCTGAAGAATTCAAACATGACAGCTTGCAGCATGTAACGTTACTAGCTTAGCAAGCTAATGTATGGGGAGAAATGCTGTAATGAGACACCCAGATCTTTAGAGATGGAGAGAAATAACACAACATGTACAGTTTGACAGAGAGGTACGACATTGATATGCATACCGGTAGCCTGAAGTCAACATTGTCGTGGGCCAAATGTATCAAATATTGTAGGCATGTTCTGCTACAGTGGATCGCCATGTTCGCGTTCCCACGCAAAATACATCCGGCTAGAAACCGCCTCCCCGCGAATAGTGGTTCCTGTCAGTTCCAAAAATAAATACCACTTTACCAGCAATGAATGTGCATTGCATGTATTTTGGCAACGCAAATTTAAAAAGAGTATGTTTCAGTTTTGTCATTAACGTCCAAATAATTGTGTGCTTATTATTCTGTATAGCTGCTACATAACTGCTTCATAAATTAGGGTGAATCATTTTACTGTAGAGAGAGCTAATGATCCACCAACTAAACATATCCCAAAGTTAAGCAGCTTTACTTCAGAACATTGCTCACTGACAGGGCACGTGACACCAACATTTAGCTACTTGCGTCACCACCACATTGTCATTGGCTACTTTGGATGCCGATCAGTGTTTTTCACTGCAGGTAGAAAAATAATCCGATTCAGCACTGTTCTAATGTAAAGTTCCATAGCATGGATACAATGTTGCTAACATACACATGTTCCTCCGGCTATGTCAGTGTTCGTGACAAGAAGTGTAAGATACCTAAAATTCGACACGGACAGAAGAAGAAAATCTCGGAATAAGCAATACATCGATTTTGACATTGTTGCAGTGACACTTGTCACCTTACCGTATGTATGTCACTTTCAGTTTACAGATGTGTGCTCACCTTGCATTCCTAGATTTCTTGTAATGTAACATTTATTTGTGCGAGATAAATTAAATGTTTTTCATGTCTGGAACAGGAGCCTAACAATCTGAAGGGGCACAAAGTAAGTGAGGATGGCAGAGGGGTGGTCCCATTCCTGAAATTGGCAAATTTAGTCTGAAAAAATATGTATATTCTTCTGCATATCTAAGCATACCTCTTGAGCTTATTTTTTTTTAAGAAACTAAATATGCTTCTCTGCATCTCTACTAAAGTCTAGGTAAAATATTCAAAGGAATGTGGGTCTTATTCAGTACATTTAGTAATTGCTAGCTTTTCAAAAGACTACCAACCTTGCCAGCAGGCTTGCCAACTAAGATAGTTAGACAAGCTAGCTACTCTAGCTTGATAAATAGCCTGAAATAGCTTCTTGGTAGCTAGTTATGAGGTTGGGAGATTGGGAACCTATCTGGACTAGCTATAGCCAACTTCATAAAATTGCTACAGTAGGTGGCTAGTAGTATTATTGAGAAACAACAAAAGATTTAACAAAAAATGTAAATAATATATACACACTGAATACAAATATAAACACAACGTGCAACCATTACAAAGATTTTACTGAGTTACTAGTCATAGATACCTTCAAAATAAAAGTAGGGGCGTGGATCAGAAAACCAATCAGTATCTGGTGTGACCACCATTTACCTCAAGCAGCGCAACACATCTCCTTCTTAAAGAGTTGATCAGGCAGATTGTGGCCTGTGGAATGTTGTCCCACTCCTCTTCAATGGCTGGGCGAAGTTGATGGATATTGGTGGGAACTGAAACACACTGTCATACACATCAATCCAGAGCATCCCAAACATGCTCAGTGGGTGACAGGTCTGGTGAGTATGCAGGCCATGGAAGAATTGGGACATTTTCAGCTTCCAGAAATTGTGTACAGATCTTTGCGTCATGGGGCCGTGCATTATCATGCTGAAACATGAGGTGATGGCGACAGATGAATGACACAATGGGCCTCAGGATTTCGTCACGGTATCACTGTGCATTCAAATTGCCACCGATAAAATGCAATTGTGTTAGTTGTCCATAGCTTATGCTATGAAATGGAGAAAGGAGAAATTCTCACTAAGAGGTACAGTATAAGTCAAAAGTTTGGACACACCTACTCATTCAAGGGTTTTTCTTTAATTTAACTATTTTCGACATTGTATACTAATAGTGAAGACATCAGAACTATGAAATAACACATATGGAATCATGTGGTAACCAAAAAAGTGTTAAACAAATCAAAATATATTTTATATTTGAGATTCTTCAAAGTAGCCACCCTTTGCCTTGATGACAGCTTTGCAAACTCTTAACATTCTCAGCCACCAATTGTGCAAGTTCTCCCACGTAATTTTCATCATAGTTACACTTCAACTATGACAGACAACATGAGAAGAAAAAAAATCCAGAAAATCACATTGTAGGATTTGTAATGAATTTATTTGCAAATTATGGTGGAAAATAAGTATTTGGCCAATAACAAAAGTTTATCTCAATACTTTGTTATATACCCTTTGTTGGCAATGACAGAGGTCAAATGTTTTCTGTAAGTCTTCACAAGGTTTTCACACACTATTGCTGATATTTTGGCCCATTCCTCCATGCGGATTTCCTCTAGAGCAGTGATGTTTTGGGGCTGTTGCTGGGCAACACAGACTTTCAACTCCCTCCAAAGATTTTCTATGGGGTTGAGATCTGGAGACTGGCTAGGCCACTCCAGGACCTTGAAATGCTTCTTACGAAGCCACTCCTTCGTTGCCCGGGCGGTGTGTTTGGGATCATTGTCATGTTGAAAGACCCAGCCACATTTCATCTTCAATGCCCTTGCTGATGGAAGGAGGTTTTCACTCAAAATCTCACGATACATGGCCCCATTCATTCTGTCCTTTACACGGATCAGTCGTCCTGGTCCCTTTGCAGAAAAACAGCCCCAAAGCATGATGTTTCCACCCCCATGCTTCACAGTAGGTATGGTGTTCTTTGGATGCAACTCAGCATTCTTTGTCCTCCAAACACGACGAGTTGAGTTTTTACCAAAAAGTTATATTTTGGTTTCATCTGACCATATGACATTCTCCCAATCTTCTTCTGGATCATCCAAATGCAAACTTCAGACGGTTCTGGACATGTACTGGCTTAAGCAGGGGGACACGTCTGGCACTGTGGGATTTGAGTCCCTGGTGGCGTAGTGTGTTACTGATGGTAGGCTTTGTTACTTTGGTCCCAGCTCTCTGCAGGTCATTCACTAGGTCCCCCCGTGTGGTTCTGGGATTTTTACTCACCGTTCTTGTAATAATTTTGACCCCACGGGTGAGATCTTGCGTGGAGCCCCAGATCAAGGGAGATTATCAGTGGTCTTGTATGTCTTCCATTTCCTAATAATTGCTCCCACAGTTGATTTCTTCAAACCAAGCTGCTTACCTATTGCAGATTCAGTCTTCCCAGCCTGGTGCAGGTCTACAATTTTGTTTCTGGTGTCCTTTGACAGCTCTTTGGTCTTGGCCATAGTGGAGTTTGGAGTGTGACTGTTTGAGGTTGTGGACAGGTGTCTTTTATACTGATAACAAGTTCAAACAGGTGCCATTAATACAGGTAACGAGTGGAGGACAGGGGAGCCTCTTAAAGAACAAGTTACAGGTCTGTGAGAGCCAGAAATCTTGCTTGTTTGTAGGTGACCAAATACTTTTTTCCCACCATAATTTGCAAATAAATAAATAAAAAATCCTACAATGTGATTTTCTGGATTTTTTTTCTCATTTTGTCTGTCATAGTTGAAGTGTACCTATGATGAAAATTACAGGCCTCTCTCATATTTTTAAGTGGGAGAACTTGCACAATTGGTGGCTGACTAAATACTTTTTTGCCCCACTGTATTTGGGCTGCAATTTCTGAGGCTGGTAACTCTAATGAACTTATCCTCTGCTTCAGAGGTAACTCTGGGTCTTCCTTTCCTGTGGCGGTCCTCATGAGAGCCAGTTTCATCATAGCACTTGATGGTTTTTGCAGCCGCACTGACTGAACTTCTTGTCTTAAAGTAATGATGGACTGTTGTTTGTTTCTCTTTGCTTATTTGAGCTGTTCTTGCCATAATATGGACTTGGTCTTTTACCAAATAGGGCTATCTTCTGTATACCACCCCTACATTGTCACAACACAACTGATTGGCTCAACACATTAAGAAGGAAAGAAATTCCACAAATGACCTTTTAACAACGCACACCTGTTAATTGAAATGCATTCCAGGTGACTACCTCATGAAGCTGGTTGAGAGAATGTCAAGAGTGTTTAAAGCTGTCATCAAGGCAAAGGGTGGCTACTTTGAAGAATCTCAAATATAACATATATTTTTATTTGTTTTTTGGTTACTACATAATTCCATGTGTTATTTCATAGTGTTGATATCTTCACTATTTTTCTACAATGTAGAACATTTAAAAATAAAGAAAAAACGTGAAATTAGTAGGTGTGTCCAAACTTTTGACTGGTACTGTATATATATATTTTTTTTAATTACATGACAAATTTGAGGGGGCACGTGCCTCTGTGCATCCTATGGGCATGATACCTCTGATCTGGAAGAACTCTCACCTTCATCAGAGCATTAGTAGGATGACCTGTTATTATAACTTTATTATAACTAATATAGTTTACCATAACTTTATTCAGGGTGTAATTAATGGTTTAAATAGGCTATTTCTGAGGATTAATTTGTGTCTTCATAAATTAGAAATAGGCCTAGGCTACCATACAGACATGTAATTGTGCTCTCAACAGTTGGTAATTGAAACTTTTATTACACCCACAGAAAAGGAACTATGCCTAAAAGTGGACAAACCACTTAATACGTACAAGACATCTGAAACACCACCATGGAGAACAACGATGCACCTGTCGAGTTTAACGATGACAGGACAGTGTGTGTGACGTCAGTGAAAGGGTTAAAGGAGAACTGGCAGAGATGGTCCAATAAGCACCAGGAGTACCAGAAACACAACCCCTTCAGTAACAACCGGGGGGCTATGGTGAATGTGACTGCCCAGCAGCAGAGGCTCCAACGGGACCAGGATGGCTACGGGAGGCCCCTGGAGGGCTCCTTGACAGAGCAGAGGGGCAGGGACGCCCACGTCCACATCACCCGGGAGGTGGAGGAGCTCTGCCAGATGATCAGGGACATCGGGGAAAGCCGTGGCGGTGGGGACGGAGGCAGCGAGGAGAGACCTGTGGTGACAGTGGAGTTTGGGAAGCTGTTTGAGCACTATGTGAACATCTCCAACAAGGTGGTGGGGATCCTGCTGAGGGCCAGAAAACAAGGCCTGGTCAGCTTTGAAGGGGAGATGTTGTGGCAGGGACAGGATGACCGGGTCCTCATCACACTGCTACAGTGACCAGGATGAAATGACAGGGTCGCCATTATGCTGCTTCAGTGACCAGGTTTATGCAGCCGACGGACAAGACAGTAACCAAGGCCCTGTCCAGAAACATCCCCTAGCCCTTTAGGCATTTGTGTAGTTGTGAAAGGATTGGCTAGGTCTAAGCAATATGGTGAAAATTACATTAGGTAGCAAGGTGCAGCAACACCTATCCAATTCTTTTAGGTTTACACCTGCACCTAGCAAGGGTAGTTGTTTCTGGGCAGGGCCCAAGAGAACTAACCTGTGGCAGCAGTGACATGCAATATGGTGCTGTAGGATGAACCTGAGCTTATTGGCCTGAATGGACTTTGCGTTGCATTCCCAGTTACACCAGTACACTAATCTACACAGCGTTTACAATGTTCCTTAGCAATCTTTGTAATTAGACAGAGGAAAGGTGTGCTTTCTATGGCACAAATACAACACACTGACACTGTAGGCTTATGTTAGAAATCCTGGAAGGAGGCTATGAAACTGTATACATGGTTGACAATGTAGCAAAATGCATCACAATTATATTTACATTCAGGAGAAATAGCACATCACTTTTTGATCCACTGGCATTTGTGGAATTCACACTGTACTATATGCACATTGTTCAACCTAACAAGGGTTGTTTGAGGAATGCTTTTTCAGCTACTTGCACTTATGAAATATACTGTAACACTTGACTAATTTGAAAAATAATTACTGTATTCCAAACATGTTTGTTTAGAAAGGAAAGCACTGATGTTTATCAATAAAGTCTTCCAAAAAAATCAACAGACTAATTCATGATAAATTGCATTAGAATGACAGGTAACACTTTATTTAAAGCCTGCATAACATACTGTTTAATAAAGGCATTAGAAAGGGTCATATTAAGTCATACTGCCTAAGTCATACTGCATACTTTACAGTAAGTGTTACTGAATGATGTTTCCCATTAATAAGAGACCAGGAAGGAAATCTGATACACTTGGAGGCAGCAATGCATCATTTATTTAACCATGAACCACCATTATTATTTTACAGCGACACGTCAACCAATAAATACAAACACATGACGCTCTTAATTTCATGCAGCAGCATACACTAAACATACATTACTTTGTTGAGTCTTCCATTGGGCTGTAGTGCATAACAAAATTAAGAATCACTCGCCAACATTCATAATAAAATAACACAATTAATGCAGAGTATTGTGTTAACAGAATGTGACTAAAGAAACAATTGTTTATGGATGACTGAGCTCCTATTATGCATCTTGATGAATAAGTAATGTAGGTATTATTCAGTGAATATATTAAACCTCCACACTCCAGTGTACACTTCCATTTTACTCTTTGATCGTGTATGATTGAATACCATTCATGCAAAACAGTTGCTTTTCTGACCACTTGACTGAGGCCTAAAAGAGCTCATACTTCTCATCATATTTCTCCGCTTTCAGTTATTATACCTCATAATACGGGATACTGTTGACAGTGACTGCATCGCAAATGGCACACTATTCATTACACTACTTTTGAGCCCTATAGGAAAAGGTGCCATTTGGGATGCCAGCCAGTGGCACAATGCACATGCATTAGACATCTTTATCAAAGGTATCCTGCAATGAGACTTACTGTAGGTTTCCCAGTCCCAATACATCCCATTCTCAGGTCTCCTGGTTATGATCACTTAGGAATGCCTTTACGTTACTAATCATTCTTTACATTAATACTAGAGCCTAAACACAAACATGTATCACTTTTGATATCTTTCTATACCAACAGAAATTGACCCCAAAATCATTCCAGTCATTACTATTTAATATTCTGTGGTAAAAAATAAAGAGTAACTATTGGTCATTTTCAAAAAAATTAAATTAAATTAAAATAACAAGTAAGGAAAACACATTTGGCTTAATTTCTGATTTGGCTGTTCAGCTTGATACTAGAATTAAAAACCTTAGTTGAGTTGATTTGAATCATCATCACTAGTCTCACTGTAACCTGCTGGGGAGTACAGTACACTCACACAGAGAACCACGGAGGGAGACCAGACCTGACCTGCTCACTTCACTACTAGTAAGGTAACCCCGTTTCTCACTGGACCAGCCCAGACTGCAACCCACTCCTCAGTTGGTCTCTCCCTTAGAGTTCAGCTGCTGAATCAACTGGTCAGCCTGCAGGAGACAAACACAAATAGTACAAGAATAAATAAAATGACAAGTCATGGCTTCTTCATGTCTTTTTGATGTCTGAATTGCCAGTCCATTGTCATGCTCATGTATTGAATCTAAAGGTAGAAAAACAAAGGCTCTTGCATGAGGTGCATGCCTGCAAACCAACCTGATGGGAATAGACTGATAGAAGTGAGTGTCCCTGACATACTGTATAGATGGCCATCCTTTAACCTGGGAAGACCCATATACACACTGAAGGCAGACACAGGAAAAAAAAAACAGGTTTCCTAGTCCAGTGTATTTGGGGCTTTAGTCACCTTACTTCATCCCAACAGATTTCCCCAGCCCAGTAGTCTCCACAGGGAGTTAATTGACCATGAAAGCTGGCAGTGATAATGCAGTGAGAGATCAGTGTTGGCTGACTGGCTCTTAACAGATGACACACAGTCAGAGTGGCAGAAAATAGCTGCTGGAACAGTGAGGAACAATGGAGCTGTTCATCAGCTGCCAATCTAGAATGTCTAACTATGTTTTTTTTTTTTTAAAGAGCCCTCTTTCCCAAACACAATGCTAACAAGCTACTCTGACAAGTCTAAATGAGTGGAGTTGATGTTTGGGAAATTATTGTTCTATCCCGACTTTGGTACTGTACGAACACTGAACTCAATAGGTGGATAATATTATCACAGAACAGACTTTTTATTTGATTTATTTCACCTTTATCTAACAATGTGGGGGGAATTGTGAAACATTTATCACAAATTCTGACAGCTACCGTACTACAATGGCCATTTGAAAGAGACTTACAGTGACAAACCAATAAGAGTTGGGTCTGTAGAAGAGGCGGGACATGAAGCCCATCTGACTGGCAGGTGACAACACATGTAGGTGCAGGTGAGAGACAGAACAGAATGGGGGCCAGTGGAAGCCAAACCTGTAGAAAAAAAATTACAATAATTGTCTGCTTCTTTGTCTCTGCATGATCTGCTATGACAACAGCAACATGTTCAAAATGCTAAATTCTACAGACTGCTGAATGTGATTTGCCATTGTATGCCATTTCATAAAGTCAAACCAATCAACTATGCATGTATAGCAAAAATAAATAAATTGGCCTTTACAATTGGAGCCACTTGTTAAAAGGGCCGGGACGATACCAGTATAGCGGCTCTCGTCAGTATCATGGCAAAGAAACAAACACACAACACGGATTTAACTTACTTTGGAAAACAGCCCTAATGTTGGAAACAGACATTATGTCATCATCTAGTCACATTTGTTCATTTTTCAGGCTATATCATACAATAGTTTGCATACAGCAGGTTTTTAAAGAACCAAAGAGCTGTCTGCTTTCTATTAATTTTTTTCCCCCATGGAAAACATCTCAATACGGGTATTGTCACAGCCCTAATAACATCTGAAGATTGAAAAACACTCCTTCATTTGAATCATGTGACATTGACTGGAGAGAATGTTGTGGTCATACCTAACGTCACTGAGGTCTAAGACATTGTTCTTCTGAAGGATCTCCATCCCTATCTCCACCATCTTCTCTACTGATCACAGACACAGCAGGATAATCAGTTAACGTTAACACACACACATAATCAGTTAACGTTAACACACACACACACACACACACACACACACACACACACACACACACACACACACACACTTTAAAGTTGCATACCTAATGACACATGCTCTTTACTGAGTGATTTACAGTTTCCAACATGTCTCGTTGGCACAACCAGGTAATGATGGGGAGCTCCAGGCTTGATGTCCCTGAAGCAAGAGACCTCCTCGTCCTGTCGTGCAAACGAAGTCAAACACATGGGGTGGTCACTAGTTGGTTCAGCTAGGACGTCAATCACAATCAGCATTGTTTTCAGTTTGGAAGCTAACCTGTCTAAAAACTATTTTTGGGATCATTAATGTATATTGTTTCCACATAGCTATGGAAATATGATAATGGATTAGCTCAAATGAGCTGTCGTTAACTGTCAGTGGTAATCAACGTCGCTGTTTTCTGACAGCTAAACTAGCCAGCTAACGACGTTAGTTAACGTAACGTTAGCCTAGCTAGCTAGTTTAGTGTCAATAATTCCCTCATACTTACAACATGAAGAATCTCCGTGCCCATCTCATTGTTGACAACCTTGCAGAATATGCATTTCTTGTCGTATCCTTCGCCTTGACCTTGGTTTATTTTAGAAATATATACATTTGCAGGTTCAGAACCCTCGTTGGTTGCCATATTTATTGATCGACACTAGTTACCACAGCCACAAAGTCATAAACCCCGCCCATTTCAACAATGTATTTAAAATGCGATTTTAAACCTAACCTTATCTCTAACCTTAACCACCCTGCTAACCTTATGCCTAGCCAATTTCCACTTTGTGGCTGTGGTAATTAGTGGAAATCATATTGTCGAAGGAACACAAGTGGATCAAGCGCTTATCGTTGGTGAGTCGAAAGGTAAAGCAAACAATTACCCAACTTGGTAGTGCGAATGTCCACCTGCAGGTGGCAGTGAAACACCTCTCTCACTGAATCGTCTAGATAAAATATTTACATTTT
The DNA here is from genome assembly GCF_013265735.2 of Oncorhynchus mykiss. Classification (NCBI taxonomy): domain Eukaryota; kingdom Metazoa; phylum Chordata; class Actinopteri; order Salmoniformes; family Salmonidae; genus Oncorhynchus; species Oncorhynchus mykiss. Next base: position 18,349,537 of record NC_048567.1, on the reverse strand, counting down.
GGTCATTTAACAGATATGCTTTTCTATTTTCTGCCTCTTCTTCAACATGTATATGTCAATGCTACGGTTATATTGCATTGTTGTATTTGCCTAAATTATTTAAAGATGGGATTTTTTAAGCCGTTTTCGTGACCTAGGAAAATAACGATAAAGATTAACTTCTCGATTTTTTTTTTACTGGTCATAGCCTATAACTTAAAAAAAAATCTAACTCCTCCTTACTGTTTACAGTAATAAAGATGGGCTCAACTTAGGTATTTTGTATCTTATTAGGATCCCCATTAGCTGTTGTGAAAGTACATTAGGCTGCATCCTATGTAGGCCTTGCTTTTGAGATTGCAGGTGTAATTTTCATTAAGCAAACATACTTTCTTTGACAGTACAGCAACATGTAAATTAATGCTGTGACATTTTATAATTTCTTTCAAAACCAATCATACGATGAGTGATTACTGATGTGGCCTTAGGCTACCTATTGCTAGCTTAATTTCAACATACAGAAATGACTGGGCATCTAGCATGATCATTCAAAATACTGGGTAAATCTAAAACATGTCATATGTCCTTTTGTTATCATGAATCTTGCTTTTATATTGTTGTTGATGAGATTACTATTAGTATTACTATTTCAGGCAATGATGCTTATTGATCTGAAAACAATCCGTCACATAATCACACAAGTTTAAAGCACATTTTTTGTCACCTGGAAATGCAGAATTTTAATAAGGAGCCATTAACAGTGCCAGCACTGTACAGCACACATACAGAAAAACAAAACAAAATACTTCACTGGATAACATTTCTTTAAATATATCTGTATCTTTTTTTTATAGCAAATATAAAAAACAAAGGAATGTGAAAAAGACGCCAAACTAAAACAATTGGTCCATCTTATATCCTGTTTCTTTCTTTTAAACAAATGTCATTATTCTCTTTTAGAAATGTAAGAAAACATTTAACATGGATTTAAACCCATACCTTTAGTACAAACCATTAGAGGCCACTTTTAGCAGCTCTAAGAGACAGTACTCTGCCGTGGCTGTTTCTAGACCTGAGTGTTGTGTGTGTGAGGAATCCCTACGGGGCATCTGATGTTGTACCCTTGTAACACAGACACAGAAATAAATACAAAATAGTTGGGTAGTACAGTAGTGTGTTCATCTTAGCCTCTATAAAGTTTAAAGCTTATGAGGAAATTGTAATGAAAATAGGATATTACTCTAAAATGGGCTTTGGTTTGTAAATGCTGTCCATAACAAAGGATTGATGGAGGGTTTACAGCTTAGATGTCTAGAACCAGTTGTAATGCTCGTATTGGACAGAGCTTGTTCAGTAGCAGGTATTGAGCAGCAAACAGTAGGACACTGTATAAACAGCCTGTCTATCTCTCACCATACAATCCTCAGTTAACCAGGCAAAACACAGATACAACCTGAGTTAATGCTGGTATAATAGGTTACGCGCTGGTAAAACACAGGTAAAACCAGCCTAAAAGTCATTAGACCAGGTTTTACACGTGACAAACCCAGGGGTGAATGACTGCCCCCTCTCATTCAAGGCCAACCACAGTACTGCAGGCATTATTTGCCAAACACAGAATCCCCAGTACAGTGAATGGGAAGATGGTAATCTTCATGGTCAATCTTCGTATAAATATAATAACAAATAAAAACAAAAATGTCTTATTACCCCAGATGTATGTGCTTAAACCGATTATTTTAAAATCGCACACAGAAGAAGTTACTATCATAATTTAGTAGCTAATGGCAGCATGCCCCATTCTGCCTTTAACATGAAATACTCAATGAGATGGGGCAGCACTGAACTAGCCTGCAACGTCACATCCTGGAGTAGCTCAAACTAGCATGTAATGCCTACGTAAATCTCCCACATGAGACGCCATCTTAATGGACTTCCTTGGCTTCAAATGCACTATTGAGTTTTCACATAGGAATGACTGGTGTCACGTGATCGATGGCGTTGTCCATTCATATATACAGTCATTGGACAAACCAAGCTTACTATATTAAGCTTACTGTACTTTAACAGCTTGAACACAGGCTAAACCTCACTGAACACAAGTAAAGCCATGTTGTAAACCATAGATAGACATGGCTCTGGCTTTTTTCTCTTTCTCTTTTCCGCTTCTGAGTCTCTCAGCGTCTCGCTCTGTTTACTGGACAGTCCAGACCTCCAGGTCCTGCACTGTGAAGTCTTGCTGGGTGGACAGGGGCTGGTTGTTGAAGGTGTGACATGGGAAGCTGGCACCGTAGTACAGATCAGCATCCAGCCACAGGCCAAAAAGCCCCCTAGAGGTCAACAAGAGAAAGATACAGTGGGGCAAAGAAGTATTTAGTCAGCCACCAATTGTGCAAGTTCTCCCACTTAAAAAGATGAGAGAGGCCTGTAATTTTCTCATAGGTACACTTCAACTATGACAGACAAAATGAGAGAAAAAAAATCTAGAAAATCACATTGTAGGATTTTTAATTAAATTATTTGCAAATTATGGTGGAGGACTTGCATAATTGGTGGCTGACTAAATACTTTTTTGCCCCACTGTATATATCAGACCAGAGCCAAAGGATGCGGTTTAGCCAATCTGATCTGTAGACATCAATGAGTTTGTGGAAGCTAACTAGATTTACTTTTAGATGATAAAGGCTTCGGTATTTCTGATAAAGAAAATTCTGAACACTTACCCTCCTCCACCAATCTGTAGAGAGTCCATATGGCCCCTGATGAAGTAAGAGTTCTCACCACTCCACCTGTAGGCCTGTGTGAAGAGAGAGGTGTCAGATTAACTCCACCCATCACGACAGTCAAGAGACAGCCTATTAACTACAACGACAGGGGCTGTATCTGAAATGACACCCTATTCCCTATAGTACAAAGGTAAGCTCTGGTCAAATGTATATAGTGAATAGGATGCCATTTTGGACAAGCCGTGCACACAACAGTATGCAATGTTACCTTAAATGCAGGGTCGAAGCTGTAGACAAAAGTCTCTCCTGTTCCGTAGCAACAGTCACTCACTCTGAAGGGATGGGAGGAGAAGGCACCAAACACCTGAGAGAGAGGAAAACAAACCTATTAGCATTTTACTGGGATCGTATGACCCATTCATAATGTAATAACAATGTAATAGCAGTACATGGATGTAACAGTACGTTAAATGTCAGTCATATAGAACAGTGCGTTGTTGAGATGTCTACCTTTTTTTCCATGTCTTTGATGACCAGAAGCACAGGACTGTCGATGTGGGCCATTTGCCTGTACAGAGTCTTCAGGCTGGTGCCATGAATGGCTGTGCTGTAGACCAGGTTCCATGGATACCCCTGTGTCCTTGCTGGTATGTGATTGGCTAGCTGTGGGTTTCAGAAACAGAGGATGAGATGGATGATGAGAAAATATCCCATTTAAATTCACATGTCAAAGCTGTGTAATGCTGATATGAGTATGTGCACTTTATTTTCCAGGAACTCAGTATAAATTGAAGAACCAAAAAAAAGTCCCATATTTAGCTTTGTACATATCAAACAAACCAAAGCACTATGTTATTCCCATGAGCTGGCTGTGTAGCCTATATAGTGCTGGGAGATGATTGCTTTACTTTTCCTTTACTTCATTAGGTTTATTTGATAAGTACAAAGCACCTTCATCAACATTTCTGTAAACATGCCAGAAGTGACTGTATTAGCCACAGTGTTTTGTTGTAGTGTAGTTTAACAGTAACTCACACTCTCGATGTGTTGGTCGTTGAGGAGCTGGCTGTGGTTTCGGAGAACAGGAAGTATGTCCTCAGGCTCCTCGCCCTCAGAGCGGTTACCCTCCTCTGAGCTGCACACGCTCCATCGAGGCATTACTGAATCGTTCCCTGTGATAATCTGCAAGGAAATAACCACAAACTCTGTTAAGGGGAAAGTTCACCAAAATTACTTATATGTCCCAGGTATTATAATTTTTCACTTTCATGTTCAAATTATCTTCAAGTAACTTTATTAAGGTACAAAATCCATTTCAGTCACTTTGGGATGATTTGGACATGAAATCACAACTCTGTTAAAACACATTCTCCTTTTCGCTCTGTGAGTTTCTCAGCCACATCTCTGTTAAAACACACTCTCTTTTTCTCTCTGTGATTTTCTTAGCCACATCTCTGTTAAAACACACTCTCTTTTTCTCTCTGTGATTTTCTCAGCCACATCTCTGTTAAAACACATTCTCTTTTTCTCTCTGCTGTGAGTTTCTCAGCCACATCTCTGTTAAAACACATTCTCTTTTTCTCTCTGCTGTGAGTTTCTCAGCCACATCTCTGTTAAAACACACTCTCTTTTTCACTCTGTGAGTTTCTCAGCCACATCTCTGTTAAAACACATTCTCTTTTTCTCTCTGCTGTGAGTTTCTCAGCCACATCTCTGTTAAAACACACTCTCTTTTTCACTCTGTGAGTGATTATTATTGCACACCACCCTAAAACTACTCTTCACATATTTGGATCATACTAAAGGTATTTCAAAAAATACAAATAAAAATGGCATTCATACTAGTACATTATCTCACACTAAACATTACAATTCACAAAAATAAGAGTATATTTAGCAACCCACCACTACATATGGCTCCAGACATTTGTTTGCAAAGTAAAGCACCTTGATGTTCTCCTGCATTGGTCTCATGTCTACTAATATTCCTCCCAAACACAACTCATGTATACTAATAATGTAACACAGTTGCCTCAGTATATGATACTGTATGTACCACAGGCACAGGCAAGAGTGTGAACTGATAACCTATACCCAACCATCAAATGCTCTCTCTTACTTCATTCAACTTCCATCCCCCTAAATCTCATTGGCTGATAGCAGACCTGCTTGTGGAAACCGTATTGGCCACCTCAGTTTTGTGTTTCAGATTCCTTTCTCGAAAAACAGGATGGCACTTGTAGTAAACTGAATTATGGGGCATATGTCCATATATGGGGTGTCCGGCAGGTTTGAGCTAACTGTCAAAATATCTCATTGTTGCACTCATGGCAATGAGCCAACAATTCTGTAGCCTGGGTACTAGTCTGTGTCTCCTAACCTTCCACTCCTTGTACTCCGTGCTATTTGCCAAACATGTTTAGCATATGAGAAGAAGTGGCAGGGAGTGGAATGTTAGGAGAAGAAGACTGGTACCCAGGCTAACAAATATGTGCCTTAAAGCTACAATATTTCATAGATATTTCATCACAACAAACCTAACCTAGATGTATAAATGTCAAGTAAAAATAGTTTCAAACTTGCTTAAATCTATTATTTCATACTTGTTTAATTTGTCTAATCCATTCTTTATAATGAGAAACCGCTCTCATTGTTTTAGAGATAGAGGTCGTTGAATGCAATGCCACGTCTTTAGATCCTTGAATCAGAACTCACCTCCCAGTTTATGGCAGCACAGCAGCACAGCACAGCTAGCTCGTATTTCTCCACTACCAGACGGCAGGGATGCTTGTGGTGTCTCGTTTTGTTGTCCTTGGTTTGGATCAGTTCAACCCTGAGGAGGCAATCACATACATCAATATATTGTTTATGTACTTTAAATTATGTAATACGTTTCACCAAAAACCCACACACTCCTCTGAAATATGATTGAAACACAATCTAATCTAGCAACCACAAGCCAGAAATCTTTAAACAAGCCTAAAGTGAACCAATTTCTGCATGGAAAAACAAGTCTTTCAGCTACTTTTCAGAAATAGCTCTTAGAGGAAAAAGCTCATTTAGGGTCCAAATGCATGACTACAGCCCATTGGAATGCCACTATCAGATCATACATAGCCTCTGGTCTGCATGAATAATGACTAAAGCACACACAAGACCTGAAGAGGCTGGAGCTGAAGCTGACATAGGCCTAGCTATTTTCCCGATCAAGAAAACCCCCAAAAGCTGCAATACCAAAATCGCTCCTACTGCCCTTGTTAAATTAAATTTTTAACCTAGCAAAGAAAGGGCAAGATTTGTCTTTACAAACCCCTTATTTCTCAAAATCAAGTGTCCAGGTTTGGTATCCATGGTAAGTATTGTCACTTACTCTTCAAAGCTGTAATTTACTCCCATGCTGAATAGTAGCTGGGGTAGAAAGGAGGAGCAGGAGATGGAAAAGGAGGTGAAGAAGAGAGGATGATATGGTGAAAATTAGAGCGGATTGTCTGGAGGCTCAGTGCTTTAACAGCATGTCTACCCCATCTCAGCCATCAGGCATCTTATACTCCAGCGTTACAGCTTAGATAAGCCCCTTTCACCATAAAACCCTCCCTTAAGGTCCTTCAAGGCCGCCTGACATGGAGGATTTCACAATGGCGTTAGATAGCCTCTGTGACACATTATCTTTACTTGCTACAGTATGCCTCCCTGGGCTGAATCTGGGTCAGAAAATGACAGTGTCAATTCACTGTCGCAGAGACGCTAATTTCCAAACAAATAAAGGTCTGGCTGACAGACACTGTCTTTTTCAATCTGTCTCTTTTCCTGATACTTTTGTTTTATTGCAATCTGCACTTTATTGTGTGAAACACAGCCAGTCCCAATTGACTACCTTCCTTACCCTTCAAGGTGTGCCGATCTGTGAGGTGGAAGCTCCTCCACTACATTGCGTATACCTATCCAGACCCTGTACAGAGTCTTTAAATCTCCAAGAGTTAGTGGTCAAGAGGAAGGGGTAAGGAGCAAATTGGAAACTCTGTCTAAATAAAGCCAGGGGTCACAGAGGAGGCCAAGAGGTTACACAACAGTAGCCAACCATAGGATGGAAGAAATCCATATCAGACTGTGTGGGGGCTGATTATACAGACACACATGGAGGATCGATGGTGTTGCACATTTACATGACTATGTGAAATATATTTTATTGAGTTAAATATAAATGGACAACTTTTCCATGAGTGAAAAACATGAATCACATCCAATTAAAGATCTACTGTAATCTACTGGTACTATATATAAATAAAAAAAATTAGACTGAGCTATCAATCTGGTATAGTGTGTGCCCTTTCCAGGACAATTGCTTAATAGTTACAGTTTGTACTGTACCTGTTAGACAACTTTCACTTGGCAGTGAAGCATCTAGTAGTTGCTTCAACTCTCCTCCAACTCCTGCAAATCCGCTCTCTGCCTCAGCACGTTCCAGATGAGTCATGGGAAAATCCCACATGGACCTGGACATGCTAAATGCATCCTTAGTGCATTTAACTATTAAATGCAACTAATTGAATGGCCGCTTTGGGAGTGTGTACAAAATGCTAATCAGGCAATAAGTATTTAAGGAAAATGTGTATATTTAGATGGGGGATGGGGAAGAAGGCCATGGCATGTCTTTAGTTTGGTTTGCAGTGGTAGACTGCTGTAGACCCTGTTGCAGGCCCTCTATCAGAAGGATGAGGAATTATCATCCAGAATACAAACAGTTTGACACTTCATCAGACCATTATCACAGAGACTTTGACTGGACCTAGGGATATTACATGTAAGAACCACTGAAACGTTGTATAGCGCAACCCCAATCTATGAAACCTATTGATTAAAAAAAACGTACTTGTTTCACACAGATGTTATCATTCCATATTGTGTGTTTTCATGTCAATAGTGGTGCGTATCTGAGTGGTAATAGACAGTAGAAAACATTTCTTTATCACCCCAAACTTGCGTCAGTTAGTCTTACCTGCTGTAAACCGTGTACGTGACGAATAACAGTTGATTTGGGATGGGAGAGCTACAGTAGGGTTCTACAGTAGGGTTCACACATAGGTCACAGACTCTAAAGAGGTGTCAGGGCACTAATAGGATTACTAGGCTACCATGTGAAAACAAAACTGTGAGGAGAATATTGACTGTTCAAAAGGTTTTGAAAGAGTAAACAGCATTCACTGGTAAAGGGCAAAGCTGCAGGTGTCAGCCCTCTTTAAAGATGCCTGATGTCCACCTGTTCACTCACAGATGTTGAGAAAGAGGAACTGCCTTACTGTAAAACAAAACTTTCCTACTATATTTATCATCCTCTGATAGGGAGTTGTCTCTTCCTCCTATATACCCATTTTATGAGGATTGAATGAAATGCAGAAGCACTATCCACCTAAAAGCACACAGCAATTCAACTGTCAAATACAAACAATGACTACATTCATTTGTATGAGATGAAAACGGATTATTTCCTTAGGGAAAGGGGATATCTTCTCAGCTTCACAACTGAATGCATTCAACCGAAATGTGTCTTCCTCATTTAACCCAACCCCTCTGAATCAGAGAGGTGCAGGGCATGCCCTAATTGATGTCATCGGTGCCCGGGGAGCAGTTGTTGTTGGGGTTAACTGCCTTGCTCAAGGGCGGACTGACAGATTTTTCCACATTGTCGGCTCTGGGATTCGAACAAGCAACCTATCGGTTACTGTTTCAACACTAACCGCTAGGCTCCTTCACCAGCCAGAGGTTCCAGTCCAGTCAAACGAACTACATGCAGTAACAAATGCATTTTATTAGCAGCTAAACATGCATAACTCTCTCTCTGATTTTCATGCGTAACCTTTTGCTTTGGGATCAGTACCCATTTAGAGCGTATGCAAAAAGTTTAACATTTGGGCCAAGTGATAAAGTTTGTATTTTTTCTTCAGTAGGCCTTCAGTCGGCCTAAATATAGTTTTGCTGCAGCAATGGGAACACTTTTCATTACAAGTCAACTCTGGGTCCATTATAGAGAGGAGTCACCCTCACCTGTCCTGCTATAAGGCACAAGAGAAGAACTTGTTGGGGTTGAACCAGTTAATTTTGGGTGACATAGAACTGCACGGCTAGTGTCCTAGGCCCCACAGAGCAGCAGTAAAACGACAACAATAGCAGCCACATCCTCCTGACCCGGTTACCTTAAACTCACTCAAATGACACTACACTACATATCTCAATGAGAGATCCAACCACTTTCAGCAGTTATTGAATAAGAGAGTTGACACAAAAGGACCATGATGTAGAGAGCATTCAGATGGCTGTGCAAATAAACTTGGCAATACTGTATTCCTTTTGCCTGGCTGGTTGAACCAGACTTGATAAGTAAAGAGGTAGAATAATGGTGTGGGCAGTGTTCATTCTGGTTCAACTAGGCAAGTAATGATGTATTATCTTAATTTGATCACTCTGTGGTTACAGAGAATTTCCCTTCACCTGAGGAAATTCAAATGTGCCTCTTGATTTACATATATTTACTGAAAACCTGCAGTTTTCTTTCTTTCTCTATCGCTCGCTAAACACTAAAGAACCAGACAGAATAAATGTGCTACTACTGTAGGTCGTACTGCTGTGACATTCAAATGTACATGCAGTTCAACAACCGTTGTTTTACATAGCTTAATAACACAAGATAGATTTTGTTCTCCACTATGCCATAGAAGTGTATATGAAATGCAGCTGTAGGCTACACCTAAACTATAGCCTACTGTAGCCTATCCAAGACTAATTTCCCAATAAAAAATATCACATTTTTAAATAATCAAGTCCTCCTGCTGCAGGATTATTTTACTCCTGTGACGAAACTGGTCAAATGAAGATCTGACACCTGTATTTCTTCCCTTCATACACTAAACCACAGCAAACTGTTCCCATGGAAAAGCAAGTCTGCTGCAGTCAGCATCAAATATACTTGTATTTGTCACATGCTTCATATATATAAATAGTGACATGAGGAAAAAATACACAGTGAATAACGAATAACAAAAACGAGTAAAAATAACATGGCTATGTACAGGGAGTACCAGTACCGAGTCAATGTGCATGGATACGAGATCATTTAAGTAACTATGTAATTACATACAGTGAGTGTACTAAACATTAGGAACACCTTCCTAATATTGAGTTGCACACCCTTTTGCCCTTAGAACAGCCGTAATTCGTCGGGTCATGGACTCTACAAGGTGTCGAAAGCGTTCCACAGGGATGCTGGCCCATGTTCACTCCAATGCTTCCCACAGTTGTGTCAAGCTTTTGGGTGGTGGATCATTCTTGATAAACTGTTGAGTGTGAAAAACCCAATTCTTAACACACTCAAACCCAGTGCACCTGGCACCTACTACCATATCCTGTCCTAAGGCACTTAAATGTTTTTTCTTGTCCATTCACTCTCTGAACGGCGCACATACACAATCCATGTCTCAATGGTCCCAAGGCTTAAACATCTTTCTTTAACCTGTCTCCTCCCCTTCATCTACACTGATTGAAGTGGATTTAACAAGTGACATCAACAATGGTTTATATCTTTCACCTGGATTCATCTGGCCAGTCTATGTCATGGAAAGAGCAGGTGTTCCTTGATGGTAGGGATAATGTGAATAGTTAACAGATAGACAATAGACAGTAGCAGCAGCATATGTGGTGAATGTGAAAGTGTGTATGAGTGTGTTTGTGGTGGCAGTATGTTGTGTGTGTGTGTGTGTGTGTGGGGGGGGGGGGGGGGGGGGGGTTGGTACATAGCATCAGAGCATTACACAAGATGAATAAATGTGTTTATGACCAAGCCAAATCTCAAAGCTCGCTGAGACAGTTTGGTCTGGAAAAAGAATGTCTAAGTAGCTTGTATTCATTTTATTGTCTTATTATTGTTTTTGTCCTATACTCTTTCATGTACAGTGAGTGTCTGTGGGTTTTTCAAAAAGTGCATTATCCCATGTATTATTATTATTATTATTGTACTGTTGGCAAGTAAAGTTTGTACATTTTGGGAAGAGGCCTGGGTAGAATGGGGACAACATATTCTCCTCATGCTATTAGTGTTTATCATATATATGGTCATTATCTGAAATTGAATTTAATAGATGAGAGGGCAATGAGAACAAGAAAGGAATCTAACTTCACTACAGACTGTTCAAATAGATTGCAATTCATCAATACCACATCTCTCTCTCCCGTTATCTCTCACTCTTCCCCTCCTTCTGTCTATATCTAGCAATAATATTATGTCACTGGTGCATTGTCTGGTGTAATGCAGAATAAAATAGGGTTTTATGCTTTTTACCCCTTTTTCTCCCCAATTTCGTGGTATCCAATTGTTGTACTTTAGCTATATTGTATCATCGCTACAACTCCCGTACGGGAAGTTGAAAGTCATGTGTCCACACAACCCAGCCAGCCTCACTGCTTCTTAACACAGCGCGCATCCAACCCGGAAGCCAGCCGCACCAATCAAAACTATCACATTTTATATCAGTACATCTGCAGACCTTTTTATGTGTTTTATGGGTCGTTCTGCCATAAAGTCACCATTTTCTTTTGTTTCAGCGGCCCATAGTATGGAGTGCAGCATTGATACATGAAGGGGGCAAGACAGCATTGTGCCGTGGGAATTAAGGGAAAAAGAGGGCCAGCCTTATCTGCAGGGGACATGCAAGGGGGTTTTACGTAACTGTATTAATATAAAAACAATCATAAAATTCAGTTCAAATTCAGGGCATACACATTAATATCAGTGCCCTCATACACAAAGCGGTCTTTTGACTGGGTTAAGAAACTTAACTTTCATTTTTCCACAGAAATGTCAAAGTAAAGGGTCAAAGTGTGTGTGAAGAACCCTGTAACATTGTTATAATGTAAAACAATGATTTTGAGTTAGGGGGTCAACCAGCTTGTGATATTCCCACTAATGCAGTCAGTGTCCCACTGCCGTTCAGTTCAACACGTAGCCCTTTAAATTTGCACCGCTCTGTGGTTGGCATGAATCTGAACCACAGCCAACCCACAGTCAGTGACTTTCTGTCACTTGTATTAGTCAAATTAAAGCTGGGACTTTAATTTAAACAATAACAATGTGGGCACCCCTCCTCTGTTTTGGTAAAAAGCTGAGGGAAGGGCCGAGAGAAATTCAAGCACTTTCAAATTCATTGACAGAACTATGGATGCAGGGACTAACTATTCATTATACAAAATTATAGTTTTACCATGTTTTGAGACTATATAGTATTTGTTTACATTTACACTGTTTACAAACCCTGGAGTAAAACAAGCTTATTTTTTAGTTCTGATGGGGTATGACTGTTGAACTAAGCTCATGAGGCATTTTTAAGCTACATTATTCAGGAATCAAAGTAGGTAGCAAAAAAGGATTCTAGCATTAAAACTAAAACATGCAATACAACCAAATTAAAAAACATTTAAAATATGTATTTATATTGCCAAATTGCATGAAATTACTATGGATGCTGTTTCTGCCATAATACCAAATAACTGTCAGGTAGGGTAGACAGCTCTGTCCACCAATTTAACTCTAGGGAGAGAGAGTAGTGAGACACAGACCCCCCAACTCAATCCATTGCAAAGAAATGGGAACCAGAAGGCAGGTTCACTCAGAATGCATCAACAGGCTTCCATGGAAACTAACCAGCGACACCATCATGACTTATCAAACAGAATCTTCACATGTTTTTCTATTTGCTTCACTTTTACCCATCACTCTAAGAAAGGTGTGGGGACAGCTATGGCTTGTGGTACTGGAACCAGCCTGTATCTAACCCGACCTCTGTGGCTGCTCAGTGGGTGAGGTTTCTGTCACAGTGGAATGAGTAGCAATTTGAGTAAGGGGACTTTCATGTGGAAACTCATCACCTACATTAATCTTCCAGCAAGACAATAACCCCAAGCACACATCAAAATCCACAAAGAAATGGTTAATTGTCCATAAAAATCAACATTTTGCAATGGCCATCTCAGTCTCCGGACCTGAACCTCATTCATTCCGGACCCCACTGTATATGAAATGTTGAAACATATAGTTTACTTATGTTATTACCTAACATGACTGTAAAGAATAAGTAGTAATAAAGAGCTTTACTTTGTTGAAGGGTTAAGGGGTTTATAAATCTAATCACAACCTAGATTACAAAATAACCTTTAGGGGACACATTTCAGTAGGAAAGGAGCTGAGAGCGCAATTGACGGAACCAAACATTGAGTTGAAAAGGAGAAGATAACTGAAATAAAATGTTCAGCTGCGGGCCGTGCACAGACCTTTGATGGGGCTACGTCTTTGCTAGAACCTCTCCTGGGCTGGGTAGGAGGCTATATCAATTGATAATCGCGAATGTAGGCTAGATTAATCAACTAGCTAGCTAGTCTATGCTGTCAACTACGGCAAGAGAGCATAGTGCTGTGGGATTTAAGAAACGTTGTACAACGCAACCCCAATTTAAATCAATGATAACCTATTGATTAAAAAAACTGTATAACACTGGTTCACGCAGAGGTTATCATTCCAACTCTTATTGTGTGTTTTCATGTCGATAGTGGTGCGTGTCTGAGTGATAATAGGCAGTAGAAAACATTTGTCTATCACCCCTAACTTGTCAGTCTTACCTTCTGGAAACTGTGTACGTGAACCTCACCATAATTTGGGATGCTGCACAACTGCACGGCTATGCTACGTGACAGAGGTCGTGTTCCCCTGATCAGGCGAGGCGACACAACAACCAATAAACACAATGAAACAATGGAAAGGCCACGGACGACGACAACCCCTCTACTGAGATACCAGCAAGAATAAGCCAGACCTGGCAAGAATAAAGCCGTTACCTCGGCAGTTTCCATTCTAAATATAATACCCGCAATGAAGATCGTAAGAATAAATACAAATGGTCGAAATTCGTAAAATGTTATTAGGAAGCAGACTTAAAAATATAATTATGAATAGCCTTAATAGCACAAATAATATTATAGCATTAACAATACTGTTAACAGCAATAAGAGTAATGATTACTATTAAGTTATTATGGTAACAACAGTTAAACAAATAACACATTATTTATAATGCTTCTATTAATATTATTGTTATTAATACTATTAATGATATTATAATAATCGACTTGTTTTCTTCTTTTTATCTCATTGTTATTTGGTCCATTATTACTTAAGTGAGGTGTTTGGAGGATATATTAGCACGGGTGTTCGTCGAGGGCCAGAAAACAATATATAGTCCCGACCAAAACTAGGGATGCTACCCAAACTGGCTGGTCGTTCGATCTATCTGTTTGGTTGCCATGAGACCGACCCAGTCATTCGTATTTTTGTTCATTATCTATGGACACGACCCAGTCTTTCATTCTAAACGTTCCATTGCCATACTGGCTGGCAACGTCCTTATCCCTTGCTCGCTAGCTAGCCAACTACGGCTAACTTACAGTCACGTCAAAAAGCCAGAAGAACAGCAAAGTAGCTGCATTTGCGTTTGTTTAAAATGTTTTCTAGTGACATTTATTTGGATACATCCAGAACATTATTTCGCCTGGCATAGAAAATGTGCTCTCTCGTCAGGACACTGTTGTTCTGAGGAGCTAGCCAACAACACAACTAACACAATCTCTTCAAACTGAAGCTGGAAAGACAGCAAACCAGCTGCACTTTGTTTAGTTTGACCGGTTTTCTATTGATATTTCTTTGTTTATATCAATACAAATTATGCTGATTCATAATTTCGAAAGTCTGAAAAAAGCTGAATGCCTGTCTGTTTTATCCCGACACCTTGATTACTAAAGGACAGCTGGAGATTGAGTTTGAATATTGAAACAATGTTGTAAATGTCGGAGAGATAGACAGCAAGGTTTATACAAATCTCCACTGTTGAAAACTAAATATTAGTCTAAAGGAAATGTGAGATACAGTGCCTTTCAAAAGTATTAAAGAAAAAATTATTTCACCTTTATTTAACCAGGTAGGCTAGTTGAGAACAACTTCTCATTTACAACTGCGACCTGGCCAAGATAAAGCAAAGCAGTGCGACACAAACAATAACAGAGTTACACATGGAATAAACAAACATACAGTCAATAAGCAAACACTCTTGGTGTTCGCCAAAAGGCATGTGGGAGACTCCCCAAACATATGGAAGAAGGTAATCTGGCCAGATTAGACTAGAATTTAGCTTTTTGGCAATCAAGGAAAACGCTATGTCTGGTGCAAACCCAACACCTCTCATTACCCCGAGAACACCATCCCCACAGTGAAGTATGGTGGTGGCAGTGTAACAGGCGTAAAATATACTTTATGTATTTCACCAAAAATCCCTCATATCTATTTTCATTTATTGTTTTAAGGTTATTTTAAGATATATTAGATTACTTTCAAGAGTGAATATTTTATAGTATTTATTTTCTAAATTGTGTTAATGCTGTGTGATGTTATCAATGGGTGCCCTGCTCTTACTCCTCAGTGCCGCTTTGTTCATTTTTGGCGAACACTAGTAGTTTGCTCAGTGCGTGATGAGGAGAGGTAGGTGTTATGTATGCTCCGGTCTTTTGAATGCACATGTTCGCAAATGTTCACAAATTCACAAGAAAAGACAAGCAAAAGTTATATCGTCACTGATTTAGTGTTGCATCCTGTTTATAGGAATATATATTCAGGTGAATGGGGATAATGTTTGAGTGCAACTTTGCAGGGCTAGCCCAACCACTATTAGCTTTGTTGCGGGAGAGGGTCTCTTTCAGGTGCAGACATCGTGTAACAGCTGTTTGAAGAAGAGGACCAAGGTGCAGTGTGGTACGTGTTCATGATTTTTAATAAAACTGAACACTAGAACAAAAATGAACAAAGCGGCACAAACGAAACAGTCCCGTCTGGTGCAGACACACAAAACAGAAAATAACTACCCACAAAACACAGGTGGGAAAAGGTTACCTAAGTATGGTTCTCAATCAGGGACAACGATAGACAGCTGTCCCTGATTGAGAACCACACCCGGCCAAACACACAGAAATAGAAAACATAGAACACAAAACATAGAATGCCCACCACAACTCACGCCCTGACAAACCAAAATAGAGACATAAAAAGGATCTGAAAGGTCAGAGCGTGACACATTGTGAGTTTTAAAATTATTTTCTCATGGGTTTTCTGCACTGTCTTTTGTCTTTTATCAGACAAATACTTGTTTGGAGTGACGATTTTGTATTTCATGTTTAATGTGCCTTAGTTAACTCTCGTTCATTTCGTTACTTGCCCGGGCATGTCAAAAATGGCGTTGTGCTTCATTAGTATGCCTCAGGTATAATGGTACAATAGTACACTCTCTAAGAAATATTTAGCACTATTTGCAAATTATTAGTGTATTGGTGTACAACATTTATAAAATGTAATGAGTCGGGGTTAATAGTTATGCACGCTCAAGTTCTGTTTTTTGTTGTTGTTATTTCTTGCTTGTTTCACAAGAAAACATATTTTGCATCTTCAAAGTGGTAGGCATGTTAAGTAAATCAAATGATACAAACCCCTTAAAAATACATTTTAATTCCAGGTTGTAAGACAGCAAAATAGGAAAAATGCCAAGAGGGGTGAATACTTTCGCAAGCCACTGTAACTTGGAGATCAAGTTTGTAAATTGCCTGGCTGGGCTGATGAGACAGTGGATTAATAAGCAGTCAGATGGAACAGAGAAAATGGGCATTTTAATGTCCTAGATTTAACCGGTGATTACTTGTGGAATAGACACTGGTTGGAATGTGGTTTTAGCCAATCAGCATTCAGGGTTAGACGCACCCGTTGTATAATGAACTGTACACAAGGTTCTGTCATTCATATTTCACTACACATAATTTCCTGTACATTGTGTCACAGTAAAAGGGAGTCCATTTCACTCAGGAGCACCACTAGTATCCAAATCCATGGCGTTTACACTCCCAAGGCCGCCACTGCTACTATTGTGGCCCTCTAAGGCTGCGTTTAGACAGGCAGCCCAATTATGATGCTTTTTTCACTAATTTGTCTTTTGACCAATCAGATCAAGTTTGAAAAATATCTGATGTGAAAATTCTAATGTGATTAATCAAAAGACCAATTAGTGAAAAAAATATCAGAATTGGGCTGCCTGTGTAAATGCAGCTTAAGAGTGGGAAATCAGCTTAAATCCAAATATTTGCATATTAGATGTATAGTTTTTTTTTACACAAATAGATATGCAACAATGGAGCACTTTTTCAGTTTATAATAAAACTGAATTGCAGTGCAGCTTACATAAATATAAGAAATTGACATGATTAACCCTTTGTTGTCTTTAAGGTAAAAAATGACCCGCCACTATGTTTAACAGCAGAGAAAACCCCCTAAATGATATTTTTTCAACTTGAAATTTGATACCTTTTTCTAGAGTGACCCCAACATTAGAAAAAGTGAAACATCGCCTTTGTTCATATTTCCATGAAAGCTGTACACCACCAGTGTACAAAGATTGTCTTAGGGTCATTTTTGACCCGGCAGTTATAAAATCATTTACACACCACAAAAACCACAAAGACACACACACAAGAAATTGAGATTATGTGTGCTACTGATTGAACTCAGTCAGCAGCTCCTGAAGAGGAAGAGGCACAGTTAGAAAGAACAAGCCTGAGAGAGAGTCCTTCTCATCAAAGTTTGCCTTCACCCCACCACCACTCAAGTTTCTTACCTCTCAAAGAGGAACAAGAATCTGGTCCTCCTGAGCACACTGCACAAAACGGCTGAGATCAGTGATCGTGAGGACAGGAAGCCAGCCATCATCCTGGACTACAACCACAACAAAGGAGGCGTGGACAACCTGGACAAGGTGATTGGAACTTACATCTAGCTGCTGGGGGATGACTGCCTGCTGGCCCCTGGTCATCTTCCATAACATCATTGATGTGTCCTCATACAATGCCTTTGTGATATGCAAAAAGATCAACCCTACCTGGATGCCTGATAATCGGAGGGTGTTCCTGGAGCAGCTGGGAAAGCCACTTGTAACCCCACACATTCAAAGAAGGGAGCACCTCCCCCGTACAGCAGCCTCTGCAGCGCTTGTGAAAGCTGTTCTTGGGGTTGATTCCTGTCCTGATAGCCTCAGGTGGATCACGTCAGCCCGGGACCTCCATATTCGACCAGCCACCCAGACAGCTGATGAAACTGAGGAGTATTTCTGTGTGTAATAAAGCCCTTTTGTGGGGAAGAACTCAGTCTGATTGGCTTGGCCTGGCTGCGCATTAATAGCATTTAGGGACTTTTCCCACTCAATTCTGCCGATTGTGAGAAGCTGTCTGCAACAGCAACGGGACCGCAACTGTGCCGCAGAATGGCAAATTGGTGCTGTGGCGCCGTTGCGCTAATGGCAAAACGTCATCTAGTGACTTCTAGCAACAGATCAAGGAGCCAATAGTGTTTCACACTACAAAATAGTTGATAACACTTAAACCAGTACTTTTTTGGAAGAACTGTATACACCGTGCGTAACGACATGTCTATAGTTGCTCTGCGAAACTCCATATTTTGGTGAGCACCGCACATATTTTGACATAACATTTGCAGAGCTGGCAAATGGGACTTTGTGATGTTGTAGTTGAGTGGGTTGAGAGCTTCAAGTTCCTCGGTGTCCACATCACTAAGGACCTATCATGGTCCTAACACACCAATACAGTTGTGCCGCCTGAATGACAACACCACTCCCCTCTCAGGATGCTGAAAAGTTTTGGCATGGACCCTCAGATCCTCAAAAATTTCTACAGCAGCACCATTGAGAGCTTCTTGGCTGGCTGCATCACCGCTTGGTATGGCAACTGCTTGGCAGTTGGCGCTACAGAGGGTAGTGTGTACAGCCCAGTACATCACTGTGGCCAAGCTCCCTGCCATTCAGGACCTCTATACCAGACGGTGTCAGGAAGGAAGGCCCCCAAAATTGTCAAAGACTCCAGCCACCTAAGTCGTAGACTTGTTTACGTGCTGCTGTGCGGTTTGTTGTTAACCTTACTTTACAACCTGCCAAAGTTACGTTTTTTATTTTTTAATTACGTTTATTTATTTATTTTTTCTCTCCCTCTACTTTTTTCATTACATTTTTTTCACCACGGACGTGGTTCGTCAGGACCTCCACCAGCCGAAGCTAAGTAGTAACATTAACATGATGACTTCAAATTGCAGTCTCTGTACTCATAATTTACAGGAGAACAATCGCCTTATGGCGAGGATAGCTGTGCTGCAAGCCCAGCTTCAGACACAATCGTCAGGCAAGGGTCATTTAAGTGTAGGAAAGGATGAAACAACGTCTGTGCCACCAATAAGTACAGATAGTAGTATAAATCCCCTCGCACAGTCACCGAAAGCCGGACAATTTTCTCATGGCTTCTGGAAGGAAATGCTGTAGGAATTATCAACCGGTGTCATTAATTTAGCCGACAAACTTACAACCGGTTCTCCCCATTAAGCAGCTAGTCGGAGTCAGAGGCTGTGCCTTCTCTGGTCTCTACTCCTCTCTGGTCTCTACTCCTCTCGTTACGGGGTCTGAGAAGCCGAAGCCTCCCACCATTAGCTCTGACAAATTGAAAACCCTAGTCATTGGCGACTCCATTACCCGCAGTGTTACACTTAAAACAAGTCATCCAGCGATCATACACGGTTTACCAGGGAGCAGGGCAACCGGTGTTAAGGCTAATCTGAAGATGGTGCTGGCTAAAGCTAAAACTGGCAAGTGTAGAGAGTACAGGGATATTGTTATCCACGTCGGCACCAACAATGTTAGGATGAAACAGACAGAGGTCACCAAGCGCAATATAGCTTCAGCATGTAAATTAGCTAGAAAGATGTGTCGGCATTGAGTAATTGTCTCTGGCCACCTCCCAGTTAGGGGGAGTGATGAGCTCTACAGTAGTCTCACAACTCAATCGCTGGTTGAAAACTGTTTTCTGCCCCTCCCAAAAGATAGAATTTGTAGATAATTGGCCCTCTTTCTGGGACTCACCCACACACAGGACCAAGCCTGGCCTGTTGAGGAGTGACGGACTACATCCTAGCTGGAGGGGTGCTCTCATCTTATCTACGAACATAGACAGGGCTCTAACTCCCCTAGCTCCACAATGAGATAGGGTGCAGGACAGGCAGCAGGCTGTTAGCCAGCCAGGCAGCTTAGTGGAGTCTGCCACTAGCTCAGTCAGTGTAGTCAGCTCAGCTAACCCAATTGAGACCGTGTCCGTGCCTTTGACCTAGGTTGGGAAAAATTAAACATGGTGTTCGCCTTAGCAATCTCACTGGAATAAAGACCTCCTCCATTCCTGCCATTATTGAAAGGGATTGTGATACCTCACATCTCAAAATAGGGCTACTTAATGTTAGATCCCTCACTTCCAAGGCAGTTATAGTCAATGAACTAATCACTGATCATAATCTTGATGTGATTGGCCTGACTGAAACATGGCCCACCTCCTGGTTACACTAGTGACCATATCCCCAACGCATCCCGCAAAGGTGGAGGTGTTGCTAACAATTGCGATAGCAAATTTCAATTTACAAAAAAAAAACTGATGTTTTAGTCTTTTGAGCTTCTAGTCATGAAATCTATGCAGCTTACTCAATCACTTTTTATAGCTACTGTTTACAGGCCTTTGGGGCCATATACAGTGTTCCTCACTGAGTTACCTGAATTCCTATCGGACCTAGTAGTCATGGCAGATAATATTCACATTTTTGGTGACTTTAATATTCACATGGAAAAATCCACAGACCTACTCCAAAAGGCATTCGGAGCCTTTTTGTCCAACATGTCTCCGGACCTACTCACTGCCACAGTTATACTCTGGACCTAGTTTTGTCCCCTGGAATAAATGTTGTGGATCTTAATGTTTTTCCTCATAATCCTGGACTATCGGACCACCATTTCATTATGTTTGCAATCGCAACAAATAATCTGCTCAGACCCCAACCAAGGATCATCAAAGGTTTGTTAGATTAATTTAGTTCTTATGTGTTCATTAACCAATTAAATTTAAACAATTTGTAAGGTTCTTATTTGCATAAAATGGACAGAGACCAGCCACCAAAATTAGCCAATAGCGTTTATTCTCGAGAGCTCTGGTCATAATACCATGTACATTGGTTTATATACCTCTCATTTCATCATAAATGTCCCTCCTCCTCTCAGACAATGACAATATAGTTTACAAGTCTACCTCTATGCATACATTGCTTATTACATCCTGCAACATGTTACACAATCTACTGCAAGCCCAAGGTTTCTCCTCTCCCTATGTGGGGAGACTTCCTTCCCTTTTATCAGTTTCACAGTGCTCCCAAGTTGTCTGCAACAGTTCCCTGCCTGCTAACAGTCCCTCTTTCTTAAGGACAAACATTCTTCATAGGACAGGATATAATTCTATTAGTTATAATTCTACATTAAATGTATACATAATTTAGTCATTATTCATAAAAATCCCATAACAAGGTTGTGATATAAATTTTCAGACAACCCAAAGATTCCTAGATGCCCTTCCAGACTCCCTCCTCCTACTCAAGAACATCAGAGTACAAAAATCAGTTAACCACCTAACTGAGGGACTCATTTTCAGGAGAAGTATATCTATAATTCTGTGCATAATAGTTTATGATGAGTATTTCTGTAAATTGATGTGGCTCTCTGAAAATTTGCCGGATGTTTTCGAGGCACAACATTACTGACCATAACGCGCCAAAGTAAACTGAGATTTTTGGATATAAATATGAACTTTATCAAACAAAACATACATGTATTGTGTAACATGAAGTCCTATGAGTGCCATCTGATGAAGATCATTGAAGGTTAATGATTAATTTGATTTCTGCTCTATTTCTGCTTTTTGTGACTCCTCTCTTTGGCTGGAAAATGGCTGTATGTGTTTTTGTGACTAGGCTCTGACCTAACATAATCATAGGGTGTGCTTTCGCTGTAAAGCCTTTTTGAAAGCGGAAACACGATGGGTAGATTAACAAGAAGTTAAGCTTAAATTTGGTGTATTGCACTTGTGAATGTATGAAAGTTAAATATTTCTAAAAAATATTTTTTAATTTTGTGCTCTGCCTTTTCAGCGGATGTGGTCGAGGGTTTCCGCTAGCCAGAACAAGTGTTAACCTTGCGCAATACCCTAGATGCAGTCGCACCCCTAAAAACAAAAAACATTTGTCATAAGACAAACAATATATAACGAATACTTCAGTCTGGTTTTAGACCCCATCATAGCACTGACTGCACTTGTGAAGATGGTAAATGACCTTATAATGGCGTCAGACCGAGGCTCTGCATTTGTCCTCGTGCTCCTAGACCTTAGTGCTGCTTTTGATACCATCGATAGCCACATTCTTTTGGAGAGATTGGAAACCCAAATTGGTTCTGGCCTGGTTTAGGTCTTATCTGCCAGAAATATATCAGTTTGTCTCTGTGGATGGTTTGTCCTCAAGGCTCCATTTTAGGACCACTATTGTTTTCACTATATATTTTACCTCTTGGTGATGACATTCGGAAACACAATGTTAACTTTCACTGCTATGCGTATGACTCACAGCTGTACATTTCAATGAAACATGGTGAAGCCCCAAAATTGCCCTCCCTGGAAGCCTGTGTTTCAGACATAAGGAAGTAGATGGCAAATGTTCTACTTTTAAACTCAGACAAAACAGAGATGATTGTTCTAGGTCCCAAGAAACAAAGAGATCTTCTGTTGAATCTAACAATTAATCTTGATGGTTGTACAGTCATCTCAAATAAAACTGTGAAGGACCTCGGCGGTACTCGACACCCTGATCTCTCTTTTGACGAACATGTCAAGACTGTTTCAAGAACAGCTTTTTTTTCTACGTAACATTGCAATAATCAGAAATGTTCGGTCCAAAAATGATGCAGAAAAATGTATCCATGCTTTTGTCACTTCTAGGTTAGACTCCTGCGATGTTCTACTTTCCGGTTACCCGGAAAAAGCACTAAATAAACTTAGTGCTAGTGCTAAACATGGCTGCTAGAATCTTGACTAGAACCAAAAATTTGATCATATTACTCCAGTGCTAGCCTCTCTACACTGGCTTCCTGTTAAGGGAAGGGCTGATTTCAAGGTTTTACTGCTAACCTACAAAGCATTACATGGGCCTGCTCCTACCTATCTTTCCGATATGGTCCTGCCGTACATACCTACACGTAACCTACGGTCACAAGACGCATAGAGCTTCATTTTTATGGACTGGTCTGCCTACCCATGTGACAGACACAGACTTGGTCTCAACCTTTAAGTTTGTATTGAATACTCATCTCTTCAGTATGTCCTGTGATTGAGTGTAGTCTGGCCCAGGAGTGTGAAGGTGAACGCAAAGTCACTGGAGCAACGAACCGCCCTTGCTGTCTCTGCCTGGCCGGTTCCCCTCTCTCCACTGGGATTCTCTGCCTCTAACCCTATTACAGGGGCTGAGTCACTGGCTTACTGGTGCTCATCCATGTCGTCCCTAGGAGGGGTGCATCACTTGAGTGGGTTGAGTCACTGACGTGATCTTCCTGTCCGGGTTGGCGCCCCTCCTTGCGTTGTGCCGTGGTGGAGATCTTTGTGGTCTATACTCGGCCTTGTCTCAGGATGGTAAGTTGGTGGTTGAAGATATCCCTTTAGTGGTGTGGGGGCTGTGCTTTGGCAAAGTGGGTGGGGTTATATCCTGCCTGTTTGGCCCTGTCCGGGGGTATTGTCGGATGGGGCCACAGTGTCTCCCGACCCCTCCTGTCTCAGCCTCCAGTATTTATGCTGCAGTAGTTTATGTGTCGGGGGGCTAGGGTCAGTCTGTTATATCTGGAGTATTTCTCCTGTCTTATCCTGTGTTCTGTGTGAATTTAAGTATGCTCTCTCTAATTCTCTCTCTTTTTCTCTCTTTTTCTCTCTTCTTTCTTTCTTTCTTTCTTTCTTTCTCTCTCTCGGAGGACCTGAGCCCTAGGACCATGCCTCCGGGCTATCTGGCCTGATGATTCCTTGCTGTCCCCAATCCACCTGGCCATGCTGCTGCTCCAGTTTCAACTGTTCTGCCTGCGGCTATGGAACCCTGACCTGTTCACCGGATGTGCTACCTGTCCGAGACCTGCTGTTTTCAACTCTCTAGAGTCAGCAGGAGCGGTCGAGTTACTCTGAATGATCGGCTATGAAAAGCCAACTACCATTTACTCCTGAGGTACTTACCTATTGCACCCTCGACAACCACTGTGATTATTATTATTTGACCCTGCTGATCATCTATGAACATTTGAACATCTTGGCCATGTTCTGTTAGAATCTCCACCCGGCACAGCCAGAAGAGGACTGGCCACCCCTCATAGCCTGGTTCCTCTCTAGGTTTCTTCCTAGGTTCTGGCCTTTCTACACCTGCATTGCTTGCTGTTAGGGGTTTTAGATTGGGTTTCTGTACAGCACATTGTGACATCAGCTGATGTAAGAAGGGCTTTATAAATACATTTGATTGATAGACTGTTTTCTCTGCTACCGTATGGCAGGTGGTAACCGAATGACCAAAAGGCTCCTGAACAACTTCTTCCTCCAAGTCATACGACTGCTGAACAGTTCATCAAATGTCTACCCTTGACTATTTGCATTGACCCCCTTTTTTTTGCACTGACTTGCACCAGTTCTATACACACTCACTGGACTCTACCCACACACACTACACTGACACTCCAACACACACACACACACACACACACACACACACACACACACACACACACACACACACACACACACACACACACACACACACACACATTACATACGCTCACACACACACAAAACACACACACATGCATATTGACGCCACACATACACACCCACACATAGACACACTCTTCACATAATCTGCTACTATTCTGTCAATTATCTATCTTGATTGCCTAATCACTTTTACTCTGACCTACATGTACATATTACCTCAATTACCTCTACCTCGTACCACTGCACATTGACTCGGTACCGGTATTCCTTGTACATAGTATTGTTATTGTTATTTTATTGTCTTACTATTTTATTTTTTTGGTGGGCTTTTGTACTTTTTAACTCCATTGATGGGAAAAGGCTCGTAAGTAATCATTTCATGGTGAAGTCTACACCTTTTGTATTCGACGCATGTGACAAATACATTTTTATTTTATTTGATTATTTGAATTGAAGGGGATTGTCACGCCCTGGTCTTAGTATTTTGTGTTTTCTTTATTATTTTGGTCAGGCCAGGGTGTGACATGGGTTATTTATGTGGTATGTTTTGTCTTGGGGTTTTTGTAGGTAATGGGATTGTGGTATAGTAGAGTTGTCTAGGTAAGTCTATGGTTGCATAGAGTGGTTCTCAATCAGAGGCAGGTGTTTATCATTGTCTCTGATTGGGAACCAGATTTAGGCAGCCATATTCTTTGAGTGTTTTGTGGGTGATTGTTCCTGTCTCTGTGTTTGTTTGCACCAGATAAGGCTGTTTAGGTTTTTCACTTTAGAGACCTGGCTGTGTGGTGCAAGGACAACAACCTCTCCCTCAACATGATCAAGACAAAGGAGATGATTGTGGACTTAAGGAAAAGGAGGGCCGAACACCCCCACCCCCCCATTCCCATTGATGGGGCTGTAGTGGAGCAGGTTGAGAGCTTCAAGTTCTTTGTTGTCCACATCACCAACAAACTAACATGGTCCAAGCACACCAAAACAGTCGTGAAGAGGGCACGGCAAAGCCTATTCCCCCTGATGACACTGAAAAGATTTGTTATGGGTCCTCAGAACCTCAAAAGGTTCTACAGCTGCACCATCGAGAGCATCCTGACTGGTTCCATCACAGCCTGGTACGGAAACTGCTCGGCCTCTGACCGCAAAGCACTACAGAGGGTAGTGCGTATGGCCCAGTACATCACTGGGGCCAAGCTTCCTGCCATCCAAGAACTCTATACTAGGCGGTGTCAGAGGAAGGTCCTAAAAATGGTCAAAGACTCCAGCCACCCTAGTCATAGACTGTTCTCTCTGCTACCGTATGGCAAGCGGTACCGAGTGCCAAGTCTAGGTCCAAGAGACTTCTAAAGAGCTTCTACCCCCAAGTCATAATACTCCTGAACGTCTAATCAAATGGCTACCCAGACTATTTACATTGCCCCCCCACCACCTCTTTTACGCTGCTGCTACTCTTTGTTATCTTTGCATAGTCACTTTAATAACTCTACCTACATGTACATATTACCTCAATTACCTCGACTAACCGGTGCCCCACCACATTGACTCTGGACTGGTACCCCCTGTATATAGCCTCGCTATTGTTATCTTACTGTAATTCGCCCTGTAATTATTTGTTACTTTTATTTCTTATTCTTATTTTTTATTTTTTTATTTTGCTGATTGTTGTTTAAGGGCTTGAATGTTAGCATTTCACTGTAAGGTGTTGTCCTGTTGTATTCGGCGCATGTGACAAATACAATTGGATTGAATTTGATCAGTGCTTAAGTTGGACTGAAATGGATGCTAGTACTAATTTTGTGTTCTGGTACTGTTTATTTAGGTGAAGGAACTCAGCAATACTTTAGCTTTAGCTTATATTCTATAGGAGGTGCAGGAACTCATACAGAAGACAAATGTTGATGCCGGTAGTCAATTACTCCTGCTCAAGTCAAGCACTGCCCACCATTGGATTTGCAGTGCTTGACTTGGGCAGGAGTAATTGACTACCGGCATCAACATTTTTCTACTGCATGAGTTCCTGCACCCCCTATAGAACATTAGCTAAAAAGTATTGCTGAGTTCCTTTAGGGTTCATGGCAGGGGAACCAGTGTTGCAGTAGTCTAGTGTATCTAGTGTTTGGTACGGGAATAATGACAAGCGAACCTGGAACATTGTTATGGATTTGTCTCATATCTGTTGATAGTGATTGACGTCAGACTGGAGATACAAGAACCCAGGGCACACTGATTATTCACTGTTGTATTGTATTGATGACATTCTGTGGACACTGTGATTCTGTAGCTGCTGACAAAGTCGCTGCTTTTTGTTTTGACATCCTACAACTCCTCAGGCTGATGTTTCTAGAACATTTGGTGCTGCCTGATTAGGTGATAAAGGGTCTGTGTCCAAGAAGACAGTTAGACATCTTTTCTGCTTCTGTGTTGGATGGTGTCTCCCTGTTGCAACTTTATTTATTTTTTATTTACAGTGGCAAGAAAAAGTATTGGAACCCTTTGGAATTACCTGGATTTCTGCATAAATTGGTCATCAAATTTGATCTTATCTTCATCTATGTCACAACAATAGACAAACATAGTATACTTAAACTAATAACACGCAAAGTATTGTATCTTGTCTATATTGAATACATAATTTAAACATTTGCAGTGTAGGTTGGAAAAGTATGTGAACCCCTAGGCTAATGACTTCTCCAAAAGCTAATTGTAGTCAGGAATCAGCCAACCTGGAGTCCAATCAATGAGATGAGATTGGAGATGTTGGTTTGCCCTATAGAACACATTCACAAAATTTGAGTTGGCTATTCACAAGAAGCATTGCCTGATGTGAACCATGTCTTGAACAAAATAGATCTCAGAAAACGCAATATTAAGAATTGTTGACTTGCATAAAGCTGGAAAGGGTTACAAAAGTATCTCTAAAAGCCTTGATGTCCATCAGTCCACAGTTAGACAAATTGTCTATAAATGGAAAACGTTAAGCACTGTTGCTACTCTCCCTATGAGTGGCCGTCCTGCAAAGATGACTGCAAGAACACAGCGCAGAATGCTCAATGAGGTTAAGAAGAATCCTAGAGTATCAGCTAAAGACTTACAGAAATCTCTGGAACATGCTAACATCTCTGTTGACGAGTCTATGATACGTAAAACACTAAGCAAGAATGGTGTTCATGGGAGGACACCACGGAGGAAGCCACTGCTGTCGAAAAAACATTGCTGCATGTCTGAAGTTTGCAAAAGTGCACCTGGATGTTCCACAGTGCTACTGGCAAAATATTCTGTCGACAGATGAAACTACAGTTGAGTTGTTTGCAAGGAACACACAACACTGTGTGGAGAGAAAAAAGGCACAGCACACCAACATCAAACCTCATCCCAACTGTAAAGTACGGTGGAGGGAGCATCATGGTTTGGGGCTGCTTTGCTGCCTCAAGGCCTGGACAGTTTGCTTCAACAGAAGAAAAGATGCCTTCTGGAGTGGCCCAGTCAGAGTCCTGACCTCAACCTGATTGAGATGCTGTGGCATGACTTCAAGAGAGCAGTTCACACCAGACATCCCAAGACTATTCCTGAACTAAAACAGTTTTGTAAAGAGGAATGGTTCAAAATTCCTTCTGACCGTTGTGCAGGTCTGATCCACAACTACAGAAAATGTTTGTTTGAGGTTATTGCTGCCAAAGGAGGGTCAACCAGTTATTAAATCCAACGGTTCACATACTTTTCCCACCCTGCACTGTGAATGTTTACACGGTGTGTTCAATAAAGACATGAAAACATATAACTGTTTGTGTGTTATTAGTTTAAGCAGACTGTGTTTGCCTATTGTTGTGACGTAGATGAAGATCAGATCAAATTTGATCACCAATTTTATGCAGAAATCCAGGTAATTCCAAAACCTACTTTTTTTCGCCACTGTATTTATTTAACCTTTATTTAACTAGGCAATTAGTTTAAGAACAAATTCTTATTTACAATGACGGCCTACACCGGCCAAACCCAGACGACGCTGGGCCAATTGTGCGCTGCCCTATGGGACTCCCAATCACGGCCGGTTGTGATACAGCCTGGAATCAAACCAGGGTGTCTGTAGTGACACCTCAAGCACTGAGATGCAGTGCCTTAGACCGCTGTGCAGCTTGGGAGCCCAAACTTGTAGTAAACCGGATACATTTTCGATTGACTTTATCAATGACTATTCATTCCGTTAGCGGAACGTGTGTCCTAGACAGGATAAACTAGAAGTATTTAAATATTCTTGATTTCGCAACTGGGATAAATAAGAGTACAGCGACACCTTCCATCCCTGGAATAAGGTACGCTTTCAAGCCATATCCTTCATTGGTCACCTCAGTGCCAACAAATTGGCATGGAATTGTTTCGACTTGAAGGAGAAAATTGAACTTACCACTGAACCTCAAGTAGGACCCATTCTGGCTAGGTAGGCCTAAGTGTTTTTTGTTGACCTTGAATCAGCGACAAAGAAACAATAGAAAAGGGGAAAGAGAGAAAGAACTAAGAAACACAAAGTACGATACAGGGCAGAGTAGGCCAAATCAAACAGTTTTCTGGTTAAAAATCCAGACTTTAAGAAAAAGTAAACCCTTATTTTCCAACCTTTTTAGGATAAGTAAATGTCTTGTATGTCAGTTTTAAAGGGTCCTTGATCTTGCTATATTTAATTAATCTGATTTTCAGCTCTGTAAATAAAGTAGTGATGAGGTGCATGCTTTATTTCCTAGTGTTTAATCTCAAAGGAATGCGCTTAATCTGTTTCTATAGAAACACTCTACATCACAAACACAAGACTGCTAAAAGAGACTAGAGTACACTTTGTGTTGGTGTTGTCACAAGTGTAATATTGTTATGCATTTTCATTTAAAGACTCACTCCAGGCTCCTTTTCACCTCATTTATCACCTGATTTACTTAACAAAAGGCACATCTCAACAGGGGGTCCAGGTATATCATGACATGGCACAAGTGGGGGAGTTGGCCTTTCCTCTTTTGTCCTCTATTGCTCTTCTATTGTTCCGACAAGCAAGTGGGATGCCAATGACATCCGAGTAAATGCATCAGACCATGTCCTCAAATGTCCAAATCTTTAAGTTTCCAGTGTGTATCAAAAATTCTAACTCAAAACACATTGTGTACATGACAGTACTTATACTTTGGGTATAGTTTTTCATCAGGAGAAGGTCAAAAATACCTGGAATGCATCTTTAACTTATTTTAAACTGTTTGGCAGCGTTTACACAGGCAGCCCAATTAAAATCTTTAGCAAAATATTTGAGAAGCATCCAACTGCAGATGATGTTGGCTGAAGCTACCTAGTCTGTGAATATCAAAGTGTATGTGCGTGCGTCTCAGATGGTGTTGGCTGAAGCTACCTAGTCTGTGAATATCAAAGTGTATGCGCGTGCGTCTCAGATGGTGTTGGCTGAAGCTACCTAGTCTGTGAATATCAAAGTGTATGTGCGTGCGTCTCAGTTGATGTTGGCTGAAGCTACCTAGTCTGTGAATATCAAAGTGTATGTGCGTGCGTCTCAGATGGTGTTGGCTGAAGCTACCTAGTCTGTGAATATCAAAGTGTATGCGCGTGCGTCTCAGATGGTGTTGGCTGAAGCTACCTAGTCTGTGAATATCAAAGTGTATGCGCGTGCGTCTCAGATGGTGTTGGCTGAAGCTACCTAGTCTGTGAATATCAAAGTGTATGCGCGTGCGTCTCAGATGGTGTTGGCTGAAGCTACCTAGTCTGTGAATATCAAAGTGTATGCGCGTGCGTCTCAGATGGTGTTGGCTGAAGCTACCTAGTCTGTGAATATCAAAGTGTATGTGCGTGCGTCTCAGATGGTGTTGGCTGAAGCTACCTAGTCTGTGAATATCAAAGTGTATGTGCGTGCGTCTCAGATGGTGTTGGCTGAAGCTACCTAGTCTGTGAATATCAAAGTGTATGTGCGTGCGTCTCAGATGGTGTTGGCTGAAGCTACCTAGTCTGTGAATATCAAAGTGTATGTGCGTGCATCTCAGATGGTGTTGGCTGAAGCTACCTTAGTCTGTGAATATCAAAGTGTATGCGCGTGCGTCTCAGATGATGTTGGCTGAAGCTACCTAGTCTGTGAATATCAAAGTGTATGTGCGTGCGTCTCAGATGGTGTTGGCTGAAGCTACCTAGTCTGTGAATATCAAAGTGTATGCGCGTGCGTCTCAGATGGTGTTTTTCAAATCAAATCAGTTTATTTGTCACGTGCGCCGAATACAACAGGTGTAGAACTTACAGTGAAATTCTTACTTACAGGCTCTAACCAATAGTGCAAAAAAAAGTGTTAGGTGAACAATAGGTAAGTAAAGAAATAAAACAACAGTAAAAAGACAGGCTATATACAGTAGTGGTTAGTCAGACACTGGTTAGTCAGGCTGATTGAGGTCATTGGGTGCCCGTAAAACTGCTGCCATGTCTTCCGGCGCATCTCCAAAGGTATGTTCGTGCCCAACCTGAACTTAGTAGAGATTTTCTTGTATAATTCTATTTCACATACAGTTGAAGTTGGAAGTTTACACACACCTTAGCCAAAAATATTTAAACTCAGTTTTCACAATTCCTGACATTTAACCCTAGTAAAAATTCCCTTTCTTAGTTCAGCTAAAATCACCACATTATTTTAAGAATGTGAAATGTCAGAATAATAGTAGAGATCATTATTTATTTCAGCTTTTTTTTTCATCACATTCCCATTGGGTCAGAAGTTTACATACACTCAATTAGTATTTGGTTACATTGCCATTAAATTGTTTAAACGTTTCGGGTAGCCTTCCACAAGCTTCCCACAATAAGTTGGGTGAATTTTGGCCCATTCCTCCTGACAGAGCTGGTGTAACTGAGTCAGGTTTGTAGGCCTCCTTGCTCGCACATGCTTTTTCAGTTCTGCCCACACATTTTCTATGGGATTGAGGTCAGGGCTTTGTGATGGCCACTCCAATACCTTGATTTGTTGTCCAAAAGCCATTTTGCCACAACTTTGGAAGCATGCTTGGGGTCATTGTCCATTTGGAAGACCCATTTGCGCCCAAGCTTTAACTTCCTGACTGATGTCTTGAGATGTTGCGTCAATATTTCCAAATAAATGTTCTTTCGCCATCTATTTTGTGAAGCGCACCAGTCCCTCCTGCAGCAAAGCACCCCCACAATATAATGCTGCCACCCCCGTGCTTCACGGTTGTTCTTCGGATTGCAAGCCTCCCCTTTTTTCCTCCAAACATAATGATGGTCATTATGGCCAAACAGTTATATTTTTGTTTCATCAGACCAGAGAACATTTCTCCAAAAAGTACGATCTTTGTCCTCATGTGCAGTTGCAAACCGTAGTCTTGCTTTTTTATGGCGGTTTTGGAGCAGTGGCATCTTCCTTGCTGAGCGACCTTTCAGATTATGTCAATATAGGACTCGTTTTACTGTGGATATAGATACTTTTGTATCTGTTTCCTCCAGCATCTTCACAAGGTCCTTTGCTGTTGTTCTGGGATTGATTTGCACTTTTCGCACCAAAGTACGTTCATCTCTAGGAGACAGAACGCGTCTCCTTCCTGAGCTGCATGGTCCCATGGTGTTTATACATGCATACTATTGTTTGTACAGATGAACGTGGTACCTTCAGGCTTTTGGAAATTGCTCCCAAGGATGTACCAGACTTGTGGATGTCTACAATTATTTTTCTGAGTTCTTGGCTGATTTCTTTTGATTTTCCCATGATGTCAAGCAAAGAGGTCAGGGCGTGACTAGGGGTTTAGTCTAGTTTATATTTTCTATGTGGGGTTCTAGGTTGTTTTTTCTATGTTGGGATTTTGGTATGATTAGAGGCAGCTGGCTATCGTTGTCTCTAATTGGCAATCATACTTAAGTAGTATTTTTTCCACCTGTGGGTTATGGGATATTGTTTATGTTTTGAGTTAGTGCACATTGCACCTCTGTAGCACCGGTTTGTTTATTGTTTTGTTTTGTTAAGTTTCACTAATAATAAAGTATGAGGAATTCATATCGCGCTGCGTTTTGGTCCGTCTCTACAAACACCCTTGACAGAATATCCCATCAAAACAGGACCAAGCAGCGTGCCCAGGAGGAGGAGACAGTGAGAGATACCAGAGAGAGGTTGTGGAAAGGAGTATGCTGCAGTGGAGGTTTTGCAGTCGGAGTCCGCACCTTCACAAATTGTCCAATGGTCATGCAGGATAATGGGATTATACTTGGTTTTCCTATTAGTTGGCTTCTTAATTGGTGTCCAAACTGTGCGCACAGCGTGACCATGAGGGATTCCCTCAATCGTGTCGGCCATTATTGGTGGTGATTATTCTGCATCAACAGGCAATACAGTTCTACAAAAGTTACATTATTGACTTCAATGATAGATTGGTGCTTAAATCCGATTCATGCACAGAAATCTTAAATTAGGACCCGGCTCTGTTTGTCATGCCCTGACCTTAGAGAGACGGTTTATTTCTCTATTTGGTTAGGTAAGGGTGTGATTTGGGGTGGGCATTCTATGTTGTCTATTTCTTTGTATTTTGCCAGTATTTGGGACACACAGGGAGATCGGCGGAGAGATTGGCGGAGTCAGGGTTCAGACCTGATTCAACTCTCCGGGAGCGAGTTACTGGTCAAGCATCGTGTTATCCGGTTTTGCGCACCATGCCTTCGTGCGCAGCCACAGCCCGGTGCGCTCTCTGCAAGCTCCCTGCAGTTGCCGTGCTAGAGTGGGCTTTCAGCTAGGAGGGATTGTGCCGGCTCAGCGTTCCTGGCCTCCGGTGCGTCTCTTTGGCCCAGGTTATCCTGCGCCAGCTCTACGCACGGTATCCCCAGTTCGCCAGCACAACCCAGTGCAGCCTGTTCCAGCTCCCGGCACTTGCCCTCCAGTGTGCCTCCACTGTCCAGTGTGTCCTGCGCTGGCTCTACGCACTATGCCTCCAGTGCGCCGTCATAGCCCAGTGCGTTCGGTGCCAGCTCTCCACACTCACCGAGCTAGAGTGGGTATCCAGCCAGGACGTGTTGTGGCAGCTCCACTCACTAGGCTGCCAGTAGGTCTCCTCAGTCCGGTGAGACCTGTTCCGGCTCCACGTATGAAACCTCCAATGATGATCCATGGCCCGAAGCCTCCAGTGATGATCCATGGCCTGAAGCCTCCAGTAATGATCCATGGCACGAAGCCTCCAGTGATGATCCATGGCACGAAGCCTCCAGCGATGATCCATGGCCCGGAGCCTGCAGCGATGATCCATGGCACGAAGCCTCCAGCGATGATCCATGGCCCGGAGCCTGCAGAGATGATCCATGGCCCGGAGCCTGCAGAGATGATCCATGGCACGGAGCCTGCAGTGATGATCCATGGCACGGAGCCTGCAGTGAGGATCCAGGGAAAGGAGCCTCCGGCGACGGTCCGCAGTCCGGAGCCTCCGGCGACGATCCGCAGTCCGGAACCGGAGTCGCCACCGAGGGTAGATGCCCACCCGGACCCTCGCCTATAGGTTCAGGTTTACGGCCGGGAGTCCTTACCTTTGCGGACTCCCGGCCATACTGGGGGGTACTGTCACGCCCTGACCTTAGAGAGACGGTTTATTTCTCTATTTGGTTAGGGTGTGATTTGGGGTGGGCATTCTATGTTGTCTATTTCTTTGTTTTTTGCCCGAGTATGGTTCCCAATCAAAGGCAGCTGTCTATCGTTGTCTCTGATTGGGGATCATACTTAGGCAGCCCTTTTTCCCACTTTCTGTTGTGGAATCTTGTTTTTGTTAGTTGCTGGTTTCGCGCTACAATACTTTACGTGTCGTTTATCTTTCTTGTTTTTTGGTGTTCATTTAATAAATTCAAAATGGATGCCTACCACGCTGCACCTTGGTCTCATTCCGACGACAGCCATAACACTGTTAGAGGAGATCGCAGCCTAGTTGGACACCGACAGTTTGTGGCTCTGTTAATATTAGCACTTGCTATCTTGCCTTTCGTCAAATAAATGTTACCAATACGAATGTACGAAGAGCAGATGTTTTGGTAATTAGACCGCTATTTACATTTCGTAGGTACTGGTGGAACGTCTACCAATGGCATGCCCCTCTTTTAGTGAGAAATTACATTGGTCACTCAAAACATGTATAAAGCAGAAATAGAGAACAAAAGAAGAGAGGCCCCTCCTTGAGCTACTGTATGAGTCATGATTTCTTCGTCTCTCTCATGTCTAGATTATGAAAGTCTTAATGTCAGTTATGCCTTGTAACTTATGGTTTTGCCTTGTATAATTTGACGTGCCTAGTTAAATAAAGGTTAAATAAAAATTAATAATTATATATAAAATGGAATCCATAAATGTTACAATGATATCAAATATTTTGTCTTATTAGGTATATACTGTATGAAAAAGATTCAAGCAGTACAATAACAATAAATGTCTGCAAACTTATCTGTACTGTATATTGTCAGAATTGAAGAGGTGAATTGTTTATTCCTCTGCTGTGCTTGGGTAGGGGGTAGGGGTTTTGAATTTCAGAAAAAGCTGCATCTCGAAAGCACCAATTATCATGGGTGATGGGTGGGGACGTTTGTAATTGATCAATACTGGTGTGGTCCAGGTGAAGGCCACGTTAGAAGGACATTTAGCGCCTTTATTTCTGTCCAGAGTACAGAAGAGAGACATTGTGAGGTTGATGTAGGTTCAGGCATTATTTAGGCCATGGGCCTCATTTAGCAAAGGTGCGCTTGAATTAGCAAAACGTATTATATGTTACGAATTCTAGCTAGGTGGCTAAGTGGCTAACGTTAGTTAGGCTAGGGGTTAGGGTTAAGGTTAGGGTGAAGTTTAGGAGTTAGGTGAAAGGTGAACCGGTCAAGGTTAGGGTTAGGGGAAGGGTTAGCTAAAAGGGTTAGGGGAAGGGTTAGCTAAAACGGTTAAGGTTAAGGGAAGGGTTAGCTAATATGCTAAGCAGTTTTAAAGTAGCTCAAAAAGTAGTATGTACTAATTAGCAAAAATGCTAAAGTTGTCTGTGATGAGAGATTCAAACTCACAACCTTTGGGTTGCTAGATGTTTGTGTTATACGCCCACCCAATGAGATTCGAATTCACAACCTTTGGGTTAATAGATGTTTGTGTTATACGCCCACCCAATGAGATTTGACCTCACAACCTTCGGCTTGCTAGATATTTGTGTTATACGCAAACCCAATGAGATTCATACTTGGGTTGCTAGATAATTGCGTTATACACTCATCGATCCACCCCGACCAACCACCCCACTTTAATTTTTGCCTTAAGTAACCATCTGTCTTATGTAACCATACCAAATGTAACATATCATTCATTTACTATGTCACGTCTAGTCCATGAGACCAGGTTGGCCTCATATGTGCCTGCACACAAAACTGGCGTGGGCCAGTTTTCCCACAAAGGTTGGTATTTATCCATTTTGAACAACAATTATTATTTTACATAGATGTGTGAGCTGTAGAATTGACTTTTAAATTGTTCAAAGGACAATCAATCTTGCATAATGCATGGCCAGTGTTTGGTACTTGCTAGGTGGCATGCATTTTTTGTTTGGAAGTCACTGCAACATTCTGCCCACACCATTGCACTTTCTTTTAGGAACTATCATGGCCCAGTTCCAACATCTCCAAATCATGCAGCAAATTAAGGAGTTTTTGTTATTATAAAAGGTGAATGGTTGTCCACGATGCACAAATATTATACCTTTATTTCAACAAGGAACACAGACTGAGACCAAGGTCTCTTTTACAGGTGGGCCTTGTGTATACATGTTTACACATACAGTTTAGGTACAATGATTACGAAACTACACAAGACAAACAAAACGATCACAGATAACTCACAAATACAGCAGCTGATTGTTACATTTACACACAGGTTATTCCCCTAACAGCACAAGAACTTGTATTACCCAAAGCAGTTACAAGCAATACAAAAAGAAAAATCCTGCAAGAAATGTTTAAAATAGGCGACAGGGGGACAAAAGTCTCAAGTTTATGTTTAGTCTGCAGGCTATTCCATAGGCAAGGAGCGTAACAGGACAAGGCATTCATACCCAACTCTGTGGAAATCACATGGGCCTCAAGTGTAATCCATGCTTGAAACCTGGTTTTAGGAATTCTAATTCTAATGTTGATGAGTGATGATAAATAAGAATGTCGTTTATAAAATGGCTCTACAGTGCCGGTGACATTTAAGATGAGGGAGGACGATAGATTTTTGAGGGAGGACGATATTTTTCAACAGAATCGATGGAATGAATACACCCCTGATCACATACAAACAGCATGATAATTTTGCTAGTTATAGAATTCCTTCTCACATCTAGGTGCTGTGCTCCTCTCACCTTTTCCCTTTGCTTGTGGACTTCATTGTACAACACATCAGTTGTCTGTGACCAGGCACAAAATTACTTTCCAAGCCAAACCTACATATCATATCCGCTAACCGCTACACACAGCCTACCTGCATAATCGTAGCTACTAGAACTAATGTGTTGGTAAACCCGCTACAATCATGCAGTACAGTGTAGGCTGCCAGCCGTTTAGCAGTTACACTGGCAGGCTCCAATGGCAATACATTAATAAAACCAAAATCTTACCTTGACTTGAAAGAGTTCCAGTGTTGGATAGCCAGTTAGCTAACATAGCTTCCCTTTCTGTTTGAGCCAGTTGTTTGAGTAGGATAAACTAGCTAGCTGCATTCACTAGCTAAGTGAACGTGAGAGAAGAATACAACGAAATATACCTATCTCTCTCTCTTTCTCTCATGGTTCTCCTTCATTTTTAATTAAATGAATTTGTTCAAAACTGTTAATCTATTGTCTTTCTCTTTCTTTGAGTCAACTACTCACCACATTTTATGCATTGCAGTGCTAGCTAGCTGTATCTTATGATTTCAGTACTATATTCATTCTCTGATCCTTTGATTGGGTGGACAACATGTCAGTTCATGCTGCAAAAGCTCTGATAGGTTGGAGCACGTCCTCCGGAAGTTGTCATAATTACTGTGTATGTCTATGGAATGGGGTGAGAACCATGAGCATCCTAGGTTTTATATTGATGTCAATGTACCCAGAGGAGGACGGAAACTAGCTGTCCTTCGGCTGCACCGATTGCGCTGTACTCATTGCGAGTACCACTGGTGTAGCCAAAGGACAAGGGAAAGCTAAAACTACGGGAAAAATGCTGCGTGTGGTCACAGCATTTCAAATAAAATCACCACACTGTTCATACTTGACAGACAGTTTGTTAATTTCCCAAAACTAAGAGCAGTCACCACATCACTGAGAACCCCTTTCATGTGCCAGTGTCATTTCTGACCCCAGTCATCACAGCCCTCTGTCCTGACAGTGCTGGAATAGAGAGTAAGATAGTGGAGCTGCAGGCAAATTACTAAGATCTGGTGTTACCCATTTCTGGAGCCTTGTGTCAGACACAGAGTATCAACTTCTGAAGCAGTGTGTGCAAAAGGTGACATCATTTTTTGTCAGCACTTTTTCATGTGGAGCAACGTTTTCAACAATGAGCATTGTGAAACAAAAACAGAGAAACATACTAATCAATGCACACTTGGATTGCCTCACAAGGATAGCAAAAACAGACTATACATTTAGAATGAATTCAGTCAAGGAGCAGAAGGGACATTTTCTCTCATCCAGCTACTAAGGTAACCCTGAATATTGGTCTTATACATGTGATGTAGCCTATTTGATGTGTGTATGTATATATTTGTGATGTGCTATACATCAAATCAATTGCATGTACTCTATTGCACTGTATTTGCTCTCAATTGATAATTGATAATATTGGAAGAAAAAGTACAACAAATTAAAGATATGTGCGGCCCTCTGAATGATTGTCTCAACCCAAAGTGGTCCCCTTACAAAAACTAGTGAGTAACACTGGTCTACACTGCAAAACAGTGTTTTTTCATCAATTATTTGGTGACATGTACAGTGCATTCGGAAAGGAAAGACCTTTGTCTTTTTCCACATTTTGTTACATTCAGGGCTGGGGAGTAACAAATGACATGTAATCCGTTACGTGTAAGGTATTACAAAAAACAGTAACTGTAATCCGTTACGTTACCAGCAAAAATATTGTAATCAAATTACTGATAGTTTTGAAAAACTACATAGAATCAGCATTGAAAAAAGGCGCAAGTTTAAGTTTGTTCCACCTGAGACAACTATGATGACACGCCAAATGTGTTTGATGGATCTTGGGAAAAGAGCAGGAATAGGCTTTTGTAGGCTACAGTCCAAGCTATGTCTTGACTGCTGTCGGCATCCAAAGATTATCCAATTTGAATAAACGCTTGGATGTAAGAATGACAGCAGTGGTGTTGTCTACGACATACGGATATCAATTATTCATGATATCTACAAGCGCATTGATGTGAATCACACTGCTACTCTCTCATTTAGCTATTTGTGCCTTACGGATTGTGGTTGTTGTCGATGGCTGTTCACAAATCTAAATGTGTATTTGAACCCAGTAATGGTTGAATTCAAGAAGTTTAAGCTGCCTATACATCATTGTTGTTGAAACCAGTGGACAGCCAGTGAAAAATGTGCTCTTGCAACAGCTGCATAGTGCGGATCCCAGCCTATAGAATAATAGTGGGGCATTTATTGTTCAACCTAATTCATGCTGATAAAAGAAAATCCATAGGCCTAATGTACACCTGCTCAAACCAGCACACTTTTGATAGACTTAAAGGGGCGGTCTGTAGTTGCTATCTATTTTTGGACATATACATCATATATACTGTGCCAGTCAAAAGTTTGGACACATCTCACATCAAATAAAATGAAATCAAATGTTATTGGTCACATACACATGATTAACAGATGTTAATGCGAGTGTAGCAAAATGCTTGTGCTTCTAGTTCCAACTGTGCATTGTGCACACCGCATCACCCTCTGGAGAGCCCTGCGGTTGAGGACGGTGCAGTTGCCGTACCAGGCTGTGATTCAGCCCAACAGGATGATCTTGAATGTGCATCTGTAAAAGTTTGTCAGGGTTTTGGGTGACAAGCCAAATTTCTTCAGCCTCCTGAGGTTGAAGAGGCACTATTGCGCCTTCTTCACCACACTGTCTGTGTGGGTGGACCATTTCAGTTCGTCTGTGATGTGTACTTCAATGAACTTAAAACTTTCCACCTTCTCCACTGCTGTCCCTTCGATGTGGATAGGGGAGTGCTCCCTCTGCTGTTTCCTGAAGTCCACAATCATATCCTTTGTTTGAACACAAACCTTTGTGGGGCCCCAGTTTTGAGGGTCAGCAAAGTGGAGATGTTGATTCCTACCTTCACCAACTGGGGGTGGCCCACCAGAAAGTCCTGGGCCCAGTTGCACAGGGCGGGGTTGAGACCCAGGGCCTGCAGCTTGATGATGAGCTTGGAGGGTACTATGGCGTTGAATGCTGAGCTGTAGTCAATGAACAGCATTCTTATATAGGTATTATTTTTGTCCAGATGGGATAGGGAAGTGTTCAGTGTGATGGCGACACCTACTCATTCAAAGGTTTTTCTTTATTTTTACTATTTTCTAAAACTATCAAAACTATGAAATAACACAAATAATTATGTAGCAACAAATAAGTGTTAAACAAATCAAAAAATATTTTTAATTTTAGATTCTTCAAAGTAGCCACCCTTTGCCTTGATGAAAGCCTTGCACACTCTTGGCAAAGCATGCCATTCCATGAGCGCAGCATTTATTTTTCTACTCGAATCAATGAGCCCAATCAGTCCTCCATGACAACAAAATCATAAACAACAGAAAGGGCTGGCTAATAAGTCCTTAGTTTTGGGGTCATGCTCAAGTAAAAAAATGTGGCTAATCTATACTATACTATACTATACTATATTTCCAAGTCCTAATCTTGAATATCAAGGGAAATGACATTCATTGGAATGACTGTAATTCTGATAGACTTTGGTTTTTAATGTAAAGATACCATTTAATCGTATTATTATATGTAGTAGAAAGTGATGGGTTAGAAGAAGCCTACATAACCAACCGATAAAGTAAAATTTAACATCCATATATAACCAGCTATGTAAACTTTAACATGAATTTATCCTGCAATAGACGTCGTTCAATTGGTAACAAACATTTTTGTCTTCTTCTAATGACTCTTAAGGGTAAAGTAATCTAAAAGTAACGGAATGTAATTAGATTATGCTTCTGAGTTTGGGTAATCAAAAAGTCACGTTACTTATTACAATTTTGGACAGGTAATTTGTAACTGTAACGGATTACATTTAGAAAGTAACCTACTCAACCCTGGTTACGTTACAGCCTTATTCTAAAATGGATTAAATAGTTTCCCCCCCTCAATCTACACACAATACCCGATAATCACATTTACATAAATATTCAGACCCTTTACTCAGTACTTTGTTGAAGCACCTTTGGCAGCAATTACAGCCTCGAGTCTTCTTGGGTATGACGCTTCAAGCTTGGCACACCTGTATTTGGGGAGTTACTCCCATTCTTCTCTGCAGATCTTCTCAAGCTCTGTCAGGTTGGATGGTGACCGTTGCTGCACAGCTATTTCCAGGTCTCTCCAGAGATGTTCGATCGGGTTCAAGTCCGGGCTCTGGCTGAGCCACTCAAGGACATTCAGAAACTTGTCCCAAAGCCACTCCTGCGTTGTCTTGGCTATGTGCTTAGGGTCGTTGTCCTATTGGATGGTGAACCTTCGGCCCAGTCTGAGGTCCTGAGCACTCTGGAGCAGGCTTTCATCAAGGATCTCTCTGTACTTTGCCCCGTTCATCTTTCCCTCGATCCTGACTAGTCTTCCAGTCCCGGCCGCTGAAAAACATCCCCACAGCATGATGCTGCCACCACCATGCTTCAACATAGGGATGGTGCCAGGTTTCCTCCAGACGTGACGCTTAGCATTCAGGCCAAACAGTTCAGACTTCGTTTCATAAGACCAAATAATCTTGTTCCTCATGGTCTGAGAGTCTTTAGATGCCTTTTGACAAACTGCAAGCGGGCTGTCATGTGCCTTTTACTGAGGAGTGGCTTCCGTCTGGCCACTCTACCATAAAGGCCTGATTGGTGGAGTGCTACAGAGATGGTTGTCCTTCTGGAAGGTTCTTCCATCTCCACAGAGGAACTCTGGAGCTCTGTCAGAGTGACCAAAGCCCTTCCACCCCAATTGCTCAGTGTGGCCAACTCTAGGAAGTGTCTATGTGGTTGCAAACTTATTCCATTTAAGAATGATGGAGGTCACTGTGTTCTTGGGGACCTTCAATGCTGCAGACATTTTTTAGTACCCTTCCTCAGATGTGTGCCTCGACACAATCCTGTCTCAGTGCTCTACAGACAATTCCTTTGACATCATGGCTTGGTTTTGGCTCTGACATGCACTGTCAACTGTGGGACCTTATATAAACAGGTGTGTGCCTTTCCAAATCATATCCAATTTATTTATTTTACCACAGGTGGTCTCCAATCAAGTTGTAGAAACATCTCAAGGATGATCAATGGAAACAGGATGCACCTGAGCTCAATTCCGAGTCTCATTGCAAAGGAAACAGAATACTTATGTAAATAAGGTATTTCTGTTTTTTATTTTTAATAATTTAACTGAAATTTCTAAAAACCTGTTTTCGCATTGTCATTATGGGGTATTGTGTGTAGATTGATGAGATACATTTTTTTATTTAATCAAATTTAGAATAAGGCTGTAGGTAACAAAATGTGGAAAAGTGGAAGGGGTCTGAATACTTTCCGAATGCACTGCATGTAGTTTTAGAGTTTTTAGAGTTTCATCTAAAAAGGATATATTTGTTAATGTTTCACTATTTTTATGAAATTCACTGAGGAGGATGGTCCTCCCCTTCCTCCTTTGAGGAGCCTCCACTGTGCTCTGTTTATCAATGGAAACATGCTTAGCCTCTGGTACATCCTAGCATATCCACGTACGCAGAATTTAAGTAAAAAATGTACGCATGGTTGATAAATGAGGCCCCAGAGTAGGCCCATTGTATTATGATTTGAATAAG
The DNA here is from genome assembly GCF_013265735.2 of Oncorhynchus mykiss. Taxonomy (NCBI): domain Eukaryota; kingdom Metazoa; phylum Chordata; class Actinopteri; order Salmoniformes; family Salmonidae; genus Oncorhynchus; species Oncorhynchus mykiss. The sequence continues at coordinate 18,307,016 of NC_048567.1, read as the reverse complement.
GCCATTTCAGTTTTTGATTGCGTCCTGTTTGTTATTTTTATTTGTAGACTCCATTCTGATCCTCACTCCACCGCCAAGAGCGTCCTCATCATAGTCACCAGCCAAGGCTCAGGCTTTAGAAAGAAAAGGCTTTTAGATGTGTGGGAAATAGAATCCATTACTCTTGAATATAATAAGGCCCAGGTCAGAAACTGATAAGTGAGAATTGTCTGTTAATTGAATGATTAGAATATTCCGCCCTGAAACATATAATTGTATGGAATTGATTAGGATGTATAAAATCATAATCAATAAATGTGTAGTCCTAGTCAGAATTAAGGTAAAGACTATGTCTTTATGGTATTATAAACACAGACTGTCTGAGCTTGGTTCCGACCTGACTAGAGATTGGGAGAGAACAGGGAGTACGTGTCAAGAACAAGGTCACAAAGCTCTGGCAGGACAAGTGTGTGTGTGTGTGTGTGTGTGTGTGTGTGTGTGTGTGTGTGTGTGTGTGTGTGTGTGTGTGTGTGTGTGTGTGTGTGTGTGTGTGTGTGTGTGTGTGTGTGTGTGTGTGTGTGTGTGTGTGTGCGTGTGTGTGTGTGGCTGTGTGAATGTGTGGGCGTGAGAAGCCAGTATAAAATGAATTGATTTGTATTCTTTACTTTAGAACGTTCTCTGAATAAACTGTACTAACCTTTTGTATAAGCTGAGGATTTGACTCATTATTATTATACCCATGGTCTTACAAACCTCGGGTATTGGTCAGAGCTATTGATTGATTGTTATTATCAATGGGATTGGAAATTCTCTTATCAGAAGCTAGGCAGAATATAGACCTACATGTTTTACTCTATAACATCTCTATTTTGTATAATGTGGCCACTCCATTCTGATCCTCACTCCACCGCCAAGAGCGTCCTCATCATAGGCACCAGCCAAGGCTCAGGCTTTAGAAAGAAAAGGCTTTTAGATGTTTGGGAAATAGAATCCATTACTCTTGAATATAATAAGGCCTAGGTCAGAAGCTAGGCAGAATGTAGACCTACATGTGGCCCCAGAGTAGGCCTATTGTATTATGATTTGAATTAGGCCATTTCAGTTTTTGCTTGCGTCCTGTTTGTTATTTTTATTTGTAGACTCCATTCTGATCCTCACCCCACCGCCAAGAGCGTCCTCATCATAGGCACCAGCCTATTGAAATCATAATACAATGGGCCTGCTCTGGGGCCTCATTTATCAACCATGCCTGAATTTTTTACTTAACTTCTGCGTACGTGGAGATGCTAGGATGTACCAGAGGCTACGCATGTTTCCATTGATAAACAGAGCACAGTGGAGGCTCCACACCAGTCAAAGACCCAGGCGTTTATTAACCCCTGCCAGAAGTTATGCTTCCAGTGTTGCAGGTGAACAAGTGTAGTTCTTCTACAACTCCCCTGTTAGGCCATCTGTTTTTTAAGGCCTACTAAGGCAAGGCCCCACAAATGACCGGACTATTCAATCCTTCACTGTATTTTGTTCATTACTTAATGTTGTTCATGTCGAGGGGACACAGCATGCAATCTTTCTTGGAGTTGGATCAATTGTGCCACAATTGTGCTTGTCAGCGAGAAAAATATAATTTGTCAGCTTGCTTGGCTTCTCTTCAGGAAAGGCTTGACCTCGCGACCCTTCCCATCAGGAGGTGAGCCAGTCACCGGAGGTATAAAAACCCTGTGTGTCCCCGGAGACTCCAGTCCAGTGGGTTCTGAAGACAAGGGCAACATTAAACAAGTACCAAACTTACCAGGCTACGGTAAGATGCATTTTATTTGTCGTTATAGTTTAAAAGTTGAAGAACAGAAGAGTAGTGAGACATAATGAGATATAACAATTAGCTTTTTAAGAAAGTAATAATTTGTTTATTAATGTCTCTTCTTAAATTGCTTTCATCATTGCTTAATTTTAAATGAATAAATCCTTCTATTCTTTTTAGAGATGACGATCTGGCAACTGCCTTCCATGCTCCTTGTTGTTATATCAAGTGTCTCTACTCATCCTCATCACTTATTTGAGTATGATGAGCTGAGCCAATATGTTGACAGCCATCAGGAGGAATATGTACAGGCAAGTTTCTAAACAGAATAATGATGTTGTCTGTTTTATTATCTGATAATACAATATTCATTACAAATAAATACTGTGTGTGTGTGTGTGTGTGTGTGTGTGTGTGTGTGTGTGTGTGTGTGTGTGTGTGTTCGTGTGTGTGTGTGTGTGTGTGTGTGTGTGTCTGTGTGTCTGTGTGTGTCTGTGTGTGTGTGTGTTAGACTCTGAGGGACTGGGTTGCTGTAGAGAGCGATTCCAGTGATGTCTTGAGGAGGCCAGACTGCCATCGCATGATGGATATGACGGCTGAGAAACTACAAGCCATGGGAGGGAAGGTGGAACTGGTGGACATCGGCGTACAAGAGGTCAGTTTTCTGAAATGTGGTCAACTTAATGATTATGTTATGGGATCTTTTTGTTTGCTTTTAGCTTAGTCTTTAAAGTCCTTTGGTAGCAGATCAGACTGGTTTGCAGAAATAAATACTAAAAGTTGGGTGTTAACAGAAATGCTCCCTGCCTTGCAAACTGTATTCAGGTCATTTTCTGCATCTACCGTGTCTTTTATCATCATGCTTAGCTGCCTGATGGCAAGACAGTGGCCTTACCCAAGGTGGTGACAGCCCAGTTTGGCAGTGACCCCAGTAAGCAGACAGTCTGTGTGTACGGACATGTGGATGTCCAGCCCGCTAAGCTAGAGGACGGCTGGGCCACTGAACCCTACAACCTGACCGACATCAACGGTAGGCTATGGCTTCCAACAGTAGTCTATGGTATCCAACAGTAGTCTATGGTATCCAACAGTAGTCTATGGTATCCAACAGTAGTCTATGGTATCCAACAGTAGTCTATGGTATCCAACAGTAGTCTATGGTATCCAACAGTAGTCTATGGTATCCAACAGTAGTCTATGGTATCCAACGGTAGTCTATGGTATCCAACGGTAGTCTATGGTATCCAACAGTAGTCTATGGTATCCAACAGTAGTCTATGGTATCCAACGGTAGGTTATGGGTTGCAACAGTAGGCTATGTTTCAAGGGTAGGCTATGGGTTCCAACAGTAGGCTATGGGTTGCAACAGTATGCTATGTTTCAAGGGTAGGCTATGGGTTGCAACAGTAGGCTATGTTCCAAGGATAGGTTACGGGTTCCAACTGTAAACTATGGATTCCAGGCATTCACAGTCACAGCAATCAAATATATTATAATTATTTTTTTACAGTGCTTTACAGTAATCCATTCTCAACCCAACGCATAGAAACATCTATCTACAACTAACAGCCATTAGATATTGTAACTAACGTGAAGGAATGAAGCAAGTACTTGGGTGTGGGATGATTTTTACCATACATATTTTGAACCAATGAAATGTAACTGATACATGCATGTTAAATGTCAATGTGAGCTGAACATAATGGACATTTATTTGAAAATAATTACTTTGATTCTACCTCTAAGGAAACCTCTACGGCAGAGGGGCGTCTGACAACAAGGCCCCTGTCTTAGCCTGGATCCATACAGTGGAGGCCTATCAGGCCCTCAGCATTGTGAGTGTTCAGTAAGAAGAGATATCAGAGTGAACTCATAGGAGATGTAGAGACAAGATGTGGTGAAACAAGTTAAGTTGCAGTCTAACTGACCGTTATTAGGGAGCTTTCCTTTGTTATAATAATTCTTATTTTTTTCCACTCCTCCTTCCCCTTCCTCTCCTCCTCTCCACCCCCTGCCCTCTCCCCATGCAGGACCTGCCAGTCAATGTGAAGTTCATCATCGAGGGGATGGAGGAGACCGGGTCCAATGGCCTGGACGCCATGATCGTGGCGCAGAAAGACACGTTCTTCTCCGACGTCGAATACATCATCATCTCAGACTGTGGTTGGCTGAGCCGACGCCCCGCTCTCACCTACGGGACCAGGGGAAACTGCTACTTCTTTGCTGAGGTAGGACGGACTGGGGGCATTTCCAATTCTGTGGAACGTTACTTTTTCAAGATCATTAATGAATAGCCATGGTGACTTTGTATGTTTGGTAGGTAGAGGGCCCAAAACAGGACCTACACTCAGGGGTGTATGGAGGCACTGTTATAGAGCCTATGACAGATCTGATTGGCATATTGGGTGAGTTTTTCACCTCTTTGAGTGACAGTTTGTTGTACTATCTTAACACCTACTTTATAGGTATCTCTGGCTCATGTTTGCATGCAAAGCTATCGTCCTTGTGTCTGTGTGAGATCTCTATTGGCAGAAATAATAAAATATTAGATATCCCTACAAATGTGTGTCCATAAGAACTGCTTGTGTGTTGACCTATCTCTCCCACACCCAGACACACTGATCAGCCCCAGTGGAAAGATCCTCATTCCAGGCATCAGAGAGGCCGTTGCCCCACTCTCAGACGAAGAGTGGAAGATGTACCAGGACATTGAGTTTGACATTGAGAGCTTTAAGTCCAAGATCGGTGTCAGTCAACTAATGTACAGCAACAAGGTGATTGACAGGGGAGTGGATTTTTTTCCAAAAAGCAATACATAAAAAAAAAAGGTTTTAATGTGTTCTTTTTAGGTTTTCACTCCTCCTATCTCTGTTTCTCTGTGTTTAGCCTGTACAGTGCCTTGCGAAAGTATTCGGCCCCCTTGAATTTGCGACCTTTTGCCACATTTCAGGCTTCAAACATAAATATATAAAACTGTATTTTTTTGTGAAGAATCAACAACAAGTGGGACACAATCATGAAGTGGAACGACATTTATTGGATATTTCAAATTTTTTTAACAAATCAAAAACTGAAAAATTGGGCGTGCAAAATTATTCAGCCCCCTTAAGTTAATACTTTGTAGCGCCACCTTTTGCTGCGATTACATCTGTAAGTCGCTTGGGGTATGTCTCTATCAGTTTTGCACATCGAGAGACTGAAATTATTTTCCCATTCCTCCGTGCAAAACAGCTCGAGCTCAGTGAGGTTGGATGGAGAGCATTTGTGAACAGCAGTTTTCAGATTTCCACAGATTCTCGATTGGATTCAGGTCTGGACTTTGACTTGGCCATTCTAACACCTGGATATGTTTATTTTTGAACCATTCCATTGTAGATTTTGCTTTATGTTTTGGATCATTGTCTTGTTGGAAGACAAATCTCCGTCCCAGTCTCAGGTCTTTTGCAGACTCCATCAGGTTTTCTTCCAGAATGGTCCTGTATTTGGCTCCATCCATCTTCCCATCAATTTTAACCATCTTCCCTGTCCCTGCTGAAGAAAAGCAGGCCCAAACCATGATGCTGCCACCACCATGTTTGACAGTGGGGATGGTGTGTTCAGTGTGATGAGCTGTGTTGCTTTTACGCCAAACATAACATTTTGCATTGTTGCCAAAAAGTTCCATTTTGGTTTCATCTGACCAGAGCACCTTCTTCCACATGTTTGGTGTGTCTCCCAGGTGGCTTGTGGCAAACTTTAAACAACACTTTTTATGGATATCTTTAAGAAATGGATTGTTGTCCTATGGACAGAGTCTCCCACCTCAGCTGTAGATCTCTGCAGTTCATCCAGAGTGATCATGGGCCTCTTGGCTGCATCTCTGATCAGTCTTCTCCTTGTATGAGCTGAAAGTTTAGAGGGACGGCCAGGTCTTGGTAGATTTGCAGTGGTCTGATACTCCTTCCATTTCAATATTATCGCTTGCACAGTGCTCCTTGGGATGTTTAAAGCTTGGGAAATCTTTTTGTATCCAAATCCGGCTTTAAACTTCTTCACAACAGTATCTCGGACCTGCCTGGTGTGTTCCTTGTTCTTCATGATGCTCTCTGCGCTTTTAACGGACCTCTGAGACTATCACAGTGCAGGTGCATTTATACGGAGACTTGATTACACACAGGTGGATTGTATTTATCATCATTAGTCATTTAGGTCAACATTGGATCATTCAGAGATCCTCACTGAACTTCTGGAGAGAGTTTGCTGCACTGAAAGTAAAGGGACTGAATAATTTTGCACGCCCAATTTTTCAGTTTTTGTTTTGTTAAAAAAGTTTGAAATATCCAATAAATGTCGTTCCACTTCATGATTGTGTCCCACTTGTTGTTGATTCTTCACAGAAAAATACAGTTTTATATCTTTATGTTTGAAGCCTGAAATGTGGCAAAAGGTCGCAAAGTTCAAGGGGGCCGAATACTTTCGCAAGGCACTGTATGTATATAGCCTCGTTATTGTTATTTTTTGATCATGTTTTTTTTATTGTGTTATTTTGTCTTTTATCTATTTGTACATTTTCAAACTTTTTAACTGCATTGTTGGGAAAGGGATCGTAAGTAAACATTTCACGGTAAAGTCTTCACTTGTTGTACTCGGTGCATGTCACAAATAAGAGTTTCATTTGATTTCTCAGGTAGATCTGCTGGCCCATCGTTGGCGTTACCCTACTGTTACCATCCATGGCATCGAGGGGGGCTTCTCTGGCCCTGGCTCCAAGACGGTCATCCCTGCTAAGGTCATTGCCAAGTTCTCCATTCGACAGGTCCCCAACATGGACCCAGCAGTGGTCAAGAAACAGGTAGGTGGTACACACCTCTCACCCAGTCCATTGTACAGTTGCATGACAACACAATTACAGTGTACATGCAGTTATACACAGTTACACACATTTCTGGAATTGTTATAACCTTCAGACTCTCTTTATACAATACATCCAAGAAAAGGGAACATTCATCCAGGTTACACTATTATAATGTACCTCATTCTGCTCATTCAGTTCAGTTACTATTCAGTTATTGACTATTTCAGTTTTGGTTTCAGTTAATGAAATAGACATGAAGACTGTATGTATGAATGTTACATATTTGTTCTGTTGTAGGTTACAGACTACCTGAACTCTGTGTTTGCCAAGAGAAAGAGCCCCAACAAGTTGAAGGTGACCATGATCATCGGGGCTAAGCCCTGGTTAGCAGACACCAAGCACCCTCTGTACGAGGCAGGGAAAGCAGCCGTGAAGAGAGGTACAGTTAGACAACTCTGCTCTGGACAAACCAAAGGACATTTCTTATGCTGTCTGTGTGTGTATTTGCATGAACAGTGGTCATAGGGGTTATGATTACTGTGTAGTAGCTGACTGTGGACATTTATTGCACAACAGTAGCTTCACAGTGATAGGCCTATCTGTAGTCTTTAGAGTTACCAGACATAGATACATATCCTTATCGCTAAAAGAAGCCAGTGTGCTGTGGTTCTACTGTAGACCAGTGGTTAAGACATGACAGTGCAGCGGTATTGTAATGTTTGTGTAGCAGAAAGGACTTGGAATGAAAATCTCGTGAAGAGGTAGCCCTGTCTGAGGCTTGTATCCTAAATGACAGCCTTGGACCTTGCAGATGAACTCTTGGTCTAACGGTTAAGATATTGACTTAGTGAGCCGGAGACCTGACTTCTAATCCCACTGGTTGCATTTGGTTTTCCTCTACTGCAGGTATAATGCATTATGACGCAGTCAGACTTGTCACTGTTTTCTCTAGTGTTTAACGTGGAGCCAGACCTGATCCGTGAAGGGGGAACCATCCCCATCGCCAAGACCTTTGAGGACGTGACCGGTAAGAGCATCATCATGATGCCCATCGGAGGCTTCGACGATGGCCTCCACTCCCAGAACGAGAAGATGAGCAGGTTAGCCCTTCAATCTCCTAATACAGTATGTATCAAAAAAATGACGATGGACATTTATAGATTTTTACGCATGCACGCATGAACACACACACATAGACGTATCAACAATGTCTTATTTATGTTTATATTCCTTTCCCAGGTACAACTACATAGAGGGGACCAAGTTGTTCATCGCGTACCTCCATGAAGTGGCCCATCTCAAGAAGGACTGAGAGCACCTCTTTTCATCACCACCGTTATAAGACAGTTCTATATTGTTTAGCTTGTATGAGATCCCATCAGTGGAGTCTGGCTTTGTTTAGCCTTTTTCCTGACATTAACTGGTAACTTTTCTTGTTTCTTTCCCTCTAAGCAAAACATTCCAGAAACCCTGTGAGTTCTTGGCATCTGATATAGCCTCAACACTCTGCCTCTCTCTCTCGCTCTCTCTCTCTCTCTTTCTGAATCTTTCTTCCCCCCTCACGTTCCTCCTTTCTCTCTCTCAATGTCTCTCTCTCTCTCAATTTCTCTCTCATTCACATACAAATGTCTACTTGATAGAGAAAATAAAACTGGTTTGACGCACTATATGTTTTCTGAATCTTTTTTGTCTGGGATGCTTTAGAAAGAACATTGTCAAGTGTTAACCAATATCCACCACGCCAATATATAAAGAACAAGTGTTTCCCAATACCATCCCTGACTTCAAGACATAAAGAAGTGTTTCACAAAAACAAAGAGCAGCAAAAATTGCAGTTCGGCACATGGAAACACTCTTTTCTTCAGCATTATGGTGAGTCTTTACTATTTTAGCAAAACGTGTATACATTTTTTTCATGGACTTCCCTAATTAAGTGCACTACAAAGACGTTGTCATGGAAAAACAGAAGTGGCTGCAGGTTTATAGATGGTATGATGAAGAAGAAGGGTGAAATTACTTGTAACATAACAGAAAAGTGTGTGTGATATTGAACATCAATATGATTGTATGATGACCTGAGTGGGGTCATGTGTATGCATGCATAACAGGGTTTTCATGAGCAGCTAAGCTTGCTGGTGTCATGTACTGTAGCCTAGATACTGTTAAGACAGCATTATGGCATCACCAACTGTAACTTATGTTAGCATCCTTCATCCTCTGTATTAGTTCTGTTAGAAAGTTCAACAGTATTCCCAGTTGAGAAAGTGCTAAGTCGCGTTTTTTTGTCATACTGCACCCTGATCTTTGATCCTCAAGCCCTGGCAGAGTCCAATCAAGTCAGTCAGATACCAGAGACTACCTACAACCATAGACTTTGAATTACTAGAACAGACAATTCCATTCAAGTCACTGCTGTGTGTTGTTTTGGAATTCTATTTCTATGCTCCCACACTCTCAGGAGTAACATGGAAATCTAAACTCACCAAACCACCCATTGCCCTCTACAAGTACAGTGCCTTGCGAAAGTATTCGGCCCCCTTGAACTTTGCGACCTTTTGCCACATTTCAGGCTTCAAACATAAAGATATAAAACTGTATTTTTTTGTGAAGAATCAACAACAGGTGGGACACAATCATGAAGTGGAACGACATTTATTGGATATTTCAAACTTTTTTAACAAATCAAAAACTGAAAAATTGGGCGTGCAAAATTATTCAGCCCCTTTACTTTCAGTGCAGCAAACTCTCTCCAGAAGTTCAGTGAGGATCTCTGAATGATCCAATGTTGACCTAAATGACTAATGAGGATAAATACAATCCACCTGTGTGTAATCAAGTCTCCGTATAAATGCACCTGCACTGTGAAAGTCTCAGAGGTCCGTTAGAGAGCATCATGAAGAACAAGGAACACACCAGGCAGGTCCGAGATACTGTTGTGAAGAAGTTTAAAGCCGGATTTGGATACAAAAAGATTTCCCAAGCTTTAAACATCCCAAGGAGCACTGTGCAAACGATAATATTGAAATGGAAGGAGTATCAGACCACTGCAAATCTACCAAGACCTGGCCGTCCCTCTAAACTTTCAGCTCATACAAGGAGAAGACTGATCAGAGATGCAGCCAAGATGCCCATGATCACTCTGGATGAACTGCAGAGATCTACAGCTGAGGTGGGAGACTCTGTCCATAGGACAACAATCAGTCGTATATTGCACAAATCTGGCCTTTATGGAAGAGTGGCAAGAAGAAAGCCATTTCTTAAAGATATCCATAAAAAGTGTTGTTTAAAGTTTGCCACAAGCCACCTGGGAGACACCAAACATGTGGAAGAAGGTGCTCTGGTCAGATGAAACCAAAATTGAACTTTTTGGCAACAATGCAAAACGTTATGTTTGGCGTAAAAGCAACACAGCTCATCACCCTGAACACACCATCCCCACTGTCAAACATGGTGGTGGCAGCATCATGGTTTGGGCCTGCTTTTCTTCAGCAGGGACAGGGAAGATGGATGGAGCCAAATACAGGACCATTCTGGAAGAAAACCTGATGGAGTCTGCAAAAGACCTGAGACTGGGACGGAGATTTGTCTTCCAACAAGACAATGATCCAAAACATATAGCAAAATCTACAATGGAATGGTTCAAAAATAAACATATCCAGGTGTTAGAATGGCCAAGTCAAAGTCCAGACCTGAATCCAATCGAGAATCTGCGGAAAGAACTGAAAACTGCTGTTCACAAATGCTCTCCATCCAACCTCACTGAGCTCGAGCTGTTTTGCAAGGAGGAATGGGAAAAAATGTCAGTCTCTCGATGTGCAAAACTGATAGAGACATACCCCAAGCGACTTACAGCTGTAATCGCAGCAAAAGGTGGCGCTACAAAGTATTAACTTAAGGGGGCTGAATAATTTTGCACGCCCAATTTTTCAGTTTTTGATTTGTTAAAAAAGTTTGAAATATCCAATAAATGTCGTTCCACTTCATGATTGTGTCCCACCTGTTGTTGATTCTTCACAAAAAAATACAGTTTTATATCTTTGTTTGAAGCCTGAAATGTGGCAAAAGGTCGCAAAGTTCAAGGGGGCCGAATACTTTCGCAAGGCACTGTATATAAGTCAGTAGCTAGAGACAAGTAGAAGCCAGTAGAACTAGATTGAGGCAAATATTGCTAGAATGTACAGTATGGAGTAAGTTATTACTTGGTTATTATCATCATCACTGGCTTCCTGTGGCATCTTACTCTCCCTCTCAGACAAAGTTCATTGTTGTTGCGTTCCTGTTACTCCACACATCGGGGCGGCAGGGTAGCCTAGTGGTTAGAGCGTTGGACTAGTAACCGGAAGGTTGCGAGTTCAAACCCCCGAGCTGACAAGGTACAAATCTGTCGTTCTGCCCCTGAACAGGCAGTTAACCCACTGTTCCCAGGCCGTCATTGAAAATAAGAATTTGTTCTTAACTGACTTGCCTGGTTAAATAAAGGTAAAATAAAAAAAATTAAAAAAAACATCGGCTTCCTCTTCTTCCTCCTCTTCTCCTGGAGCTGCAGGCATGTTGGAACCACTGTTTCAATACATAGATGACCACCAAAATCAGTTTGTTCAGGTGAGGAATGAGCACTATTATGACATTCTACTTGGAGTTGGGACTCATACCTACTCTGAACTTTACTGAACTGTATAATTATACAAATATACATGTTCTTGTGCTGTGAATAGAGAGAAACCGAAGCAAAATAATGAGAGAGAGAGAGAGACTGACTGACTGAGAGAAGAAATGTGAAGGGGTTTAACACTTTCATGATAAATACTGTGGTCTCTGATAAAGTCATCAAAATGATTCTGAGTGTGGGTCAGTGGGGCTGTTGCAGTGTTCTCTGCACGTATTCCCTGCCCTAGACAGTATTTGGCTGTGTACAGTTATTATTATACAATCTATGCAATAGTCTGACCCTTTCCTGGTTGGTGCCTGACTCAGAGGCTGAAGGAGTGGGTTGCTGTTCAGAGTGACTCAGGAGATCACACAAAATGGGGAGAAGTTGAAAGTATACTGAACATGACAGCAGTGAGGATCCAAGAGATGGGAGGCACAGTGGAGTTTGCAGATGTAGGCACTCGTCGGGAAGGCTACAATACACACCATCAGTCATGCCTATTATTCTCCAGATAATGTGACACAATTGGGTGTAATAATTTGTCTTAAAATACCTTTTAAAAATAATGTACCTTTCCGGTCTATCACATACGCTGCCCAGTGGGGAGACTGTGCCACTTCCACCAGTGATACTGGCTGAGTTTGAGAGGGACCCAAAGAAAGCTACTCTCTGTATCTACGGTCATGTGGATGTCCAGCCAGCCAAGATGGCGGATGGCTGGACCACTGACCCCTTCAATCTAACAGAAATCAAAGGTATTGCTGCATGTTACATGCCATGAATGGAGGGGTTTGATGTACATCCAAAATAATAACAGGAGCTGGACAAAAAAGGAGATTTTGAGTGAACGTAATGTCCACTCACTGTTTTGCTGGGTCAAAATGGGATATTTTAAATAAATCAAAGTTTGATTACTTAGAGAAAAGAGGAATGTCCACTCACTGTTTTGCTGCTCCCATACGGGATATTTTAATAAACCTTAGATTATATAATCACAACCAGGTTGCCTGCCTGCTATCCATAGGCCAGCTTCAGCAAGCTAATGTACCCTGGTATTACAAATGTGACAATATGAGGATGAAGGTGGCTCATGGTTTTGGTTCCCTAGGTAACCTGTATGGGCAAGGGGCCACGGACAACAAAGGGCCGGTCCTGGCCTCATGCTGTGGAGTCCTACCAGGCCACAGAGAAGGTTAGGCCCTGAAACAGCACAGATGAAATCTGAATCTTAATGTTCTGCTTGCGGTCTCTAGTTCGTTTTCAGAAATGATCTAAACCATGCAGTGTAGCTTAACATAGCAATGGTTATTAAAGGGATATCATAACCCCAATGTTTGGGGTCATTTTTATTTTACTAGGCAAGTCAGTTAAGAACAAATTCTTATTTTGAATGACGGCCTAGGAACAGTGGGTTAACTGCCTTTTTAAGGGGCAGAACGACAGATTTGTACCTTGTCAGCTCGGGGGTTTGAAATTGCAACCTTCCGGTTACTAGTCCAACGCTCTAACCACTAGGCTACCCTGCCGCCCCTAATCTGTGAGTCTGAATATAAAACAATTTGTGGGATTGTAGTGGAGTCAAACAGTAGGTGAATAAGAGACAGGTGACTGACTGGTAGGATTGCCTGGATCTAATGATTTCAGGAGATACTAGTGAATATAAAACTCATCATTGAGGGTCTGGAGGAGGTGGGCTCATACGGTCTGTTGGAGTTGACCAGGAAGAGAAACGACAGCTTCTTTGCAGATGTGGACTTCATAGTGATCTCTGACAACGTGTGGGCGACCAGAACCCCAGCCCTGACCTATGGAACCAGAGGGAGCAGATATTTCTTTGTGGAGGTGATGATATATCTCATTTGATTGCTCAAATAAAAATATGACACACTCTACCAGGGTACCATTTGTTCAGTATGTTCCTCTGTTACGTGTTTCAGGTTGATTGCCCTAAACTGGACTTCCATCCTGGAGTGTATGGGGGTTCGATCCAGGAGCCCATGTCAGATCAGATAGCCTTACTGGGTGAGATACAGAGGCGTTTGACTGACAGCTCTATCCAGTCGTCAAAAAAAGAGAGGCGCAACTCTCTTGTCTGATAGACAAAGTTATATATTCATTCCGTTAGAGTTCAGGTCAGAAGTCCCTGCACCAAGCAAAAAATGAAGATAAAGGTGTATGTGAGCTGAGGTGCTTATCCAAACTCAGTTCCAGTTAAAACATGTTTCATCCCAAAATGTCTTCATTATTTCTTATTCCTCCCAAACAGGAAGTCTGTTAGATCACACAGGTAAGATCCTGGTTCCTGGGGTCACTGATGATGTCGCGCCCCTCAGAGGAAGCTCTATGACAACATCAGCTTTGACCTGGAGGAGATGAAGAGTGTGACTGGGGTCAAACACTTCCTACAGGACACTAAGGTACTTGTCTGACCAATTATGGTCATTGCCATGCCAAACATTGAAAATTGGCCTAACAACCATTGGAGTTGGCTAGACAAAACTAATCTGGGCGTAAGGATGAAGACGTGTTCTGTCAGTGGGTACTGTAGAAGTCGATGTTTGACAGAGTGTGATTACCTTTTTTGGGATACACCCTATCTGAGCTATATAACATGGGGCAGCAGGTAGCCTAGTGGTTAGAGCGTTGGACTAGTAACCGAAAGGTTGCAAGATCGAATTTCCGAGCTGACAAGGTAAAAATCTGTCATTCTGCCCCTGAACAAAGCAGTTAACCAATTGTTCCTAGGCCGTCATTGAAAATAAAAATTTGTTCTTAACTTTTTATGGCTGCAGGGGCAGTATTGAGTAGCTTGGATGAAAAGGTGCCCATTGTAAACGGCCAGCTCCTCAGTCTCAGTTGCTAATATATGCATATTATTATCCATATTAACATTATGGATGTTGGATAGAAAACACTCTGAAGTTTCTAAAACTGTTTCAATTATGTCTGTGAGTATAACAGAACTCATATTGCAGGCAAAAACCTGAGAAATTCCACTTTCTGTTCGTATTTTTTCTGGGGGTGGCAGATTTTCAACCAAGCTCTCATTGAAATTACAGGGAGATATGGACGAGTTTTCACTTCCTACGCCTTCCACTAGATGTCAACAGTTAATACAACTTTGTTTGATGACTCTAATGTGAAGGGGGGGTCGAATGAGACAGGAAATAGTCACCACTGCCACGAGTTGACCATGCTTTCACCATGCGCGTTCACAGGGGAAGCACCTGCGTTCCATTGGTCATCTGAAGTCATTCTCATTCTCATTCTCATTCTCAGGGCCTTCTCAGAACCAAGCACCAAAACTGTCATCCCCAAACAGGTTACAGGGAAGTTCTCCATCCGACAGGTCCCCAACATGGACCCTCCAGATGTGGAGAGGAAGGTACAGAGTATCTACCTGTCATGGTTTGAATGACAGGTGTACCAGGGTTGGGACAGGAGAATACCCATAACAAATCCTTTAAGGATCAACGTCTGCTAAATTACCAAAATGTAAATGTATTGGTCTCTGAGTAAGTGTACAGTATAGAAAAGTTGGCTCGCTCTATCTTGGTCACTCTAAGAGTCCATGTGTATATTTAAAACCCCGAGACCAATCCTAACATAGCCACCCTCCTCAAGCCTCCATGTCCAACTCTCCTCTGTCACAATACCATGTTTCACAGGTGAAGGAGCACCTTCAGCAGATCTTCTCCACTCTAAAAAGTCCTAACAGGCTGAGGGTGACCACAACTGTTGGGGCTAAACCATGGGTGGCTAACCTGAAGGACCCACTGTGCATTGACGGACAAAGGGCAGTCAGAGAGGGTCAGTTGTAGAGGCCATTTACATAACCTCTCTCATTTGAAACCATGTCTAACTTCATTGTTTAAGTTAAGATGCGGTTTATCCTTGTGTTAGTGTTTGGAGTGGAACCGGAGCTGATCCGTGAGGGCTCCACCATCCCTATCGCTCTGAACTTCCAAGAGGAGATGGAACCGGAGCTGATCCGTGAGGGCTCCACCATCCCTATCGCTCAGAACTTCCAAGAGGAGATGGAACCGGAGCTGATCCACCATCCCCATCGCTCTGAACTTCCAAGAGGAGATGGAACCGGAGCTGATCCGTGAGGGCTCAACCATCCCTATCGCTCAGAACTTCCAAGAGGAGATGGAACCGGAGCTGATCCGTGAGGGCTCCACCATCCCTATCGCTCAGAACTTCCAAGAGGAGATGAAACCGGAGCTGATCCGTGTGGGCTCCACCATCCCCATCGCTCTGAACTTCCAAGAGGAGATGGAACCAGAGCTCATCCATGAGGGCTCCACCATCCCCATCGCTCTGAACTTCCAAGAGGAGATGGAACCGGAGCTGATCCGTGAGGGCTCCACCATCCCTATCGCTCTGAACTTCCAAGAGGAGACAGGCAAGAGTGTGATGATGCTGCCTATAGGTGGCCATGATGATGGAGAGCACTCTCAGAATGAGAAGATCAGCAGGTAAGAGGAGATGAGAAAAGAAGAGATACGATTCCAGACGTTTCTCCCCTAAATTTGTTTTTTTTACATGGCAGATTAATCATGGCAAACGTCATCTTCAGTAAAATACTGAATCTTGTTTTTCTCTCTCAGGTACAACTACATTGAGGGGACGAAGCTGTTAGCTGATTATTTTGATGAGATCTCACTACTACAGAAGGTGCAGGATATATTTCCATCCAAGCTGTGACCATGATAATTATGTTGTAGGTGACAGTATTGTGCTAGTTGAGTGCCTGGGTTTACATCAATAATGGCTGATCCCATGCTGTGACTCCACTCTCCCAGGGTTTCTCAGGGGGAGTGTGATATCCAAGAACCACATGTACATTTCACCACACAATGAATAACTTACACACTAGTACATGTGTGAAACAGGACAAATACAACCACCCCTATTTGACCTTTGAACAGGTATTATTACATAGCCTGAATGAGGTTTATTACTTACCATAGGAACAACATTTTAGCACCCTCTAGTATAACTATTTCTACTATTTGTATTTTATGCATGTATTCTACTCTGGATGAACTAATAAAGGGGGCAAAGACAAACGGTGGCATGTCTTGTGAAATAAATGTATTGGCTGACTCAATAAACACTTAAGTGTTATCCAAATGTAAAAAATAAAATACTTGAGTCTTGTGGGAACATTTCCGGAAAAAAGGGGAGTCACCACACTTGCGTCTTTCACTTTGAACAAAAACATTTTTATATTGCACTTTAGATAGATATCATCCGTTACTTATTTGTGTGACTTGTCTGGATGTCAGTGTGGGCTCTCAAGAGAAGATAAGCTATGTGCACACTGCCCACAAAATGAGGTGGAAACTGAGCTGCGCTCCCTAACCTCCTGCCAAAAGTATGACCATATTAGAGACACATATTTCCCTCAGATTACACAGACCCAAAATAATTTGAAAACAAACCCAATTTTGATAAACTCCCATATCTATTGAGTGAAATACCACAGTGTGCCATCACAGCAGCAAAATGTGTGACCTGTTGCCACAATAAAAGGGCAACACATGAAGAACAAACACCATTGGAAAGGAAAGGAGACTAGTCATGAACTTACAGGATAAGAGACATGAACTGAGGTCGTTAAACAACCATCACTAACAGAGTGGCTGCTGGTATCGCATACCCCCTGACAGAATATGGTATCGCATACCCCCTGACAGAAACCGTGTCATTTTGAACACTGCCAAGTGGAATGGAGGAATGTTCCTTCATCTAAGCCACATCTAAAACATAGGGAGGAGATATCTGGGTTGAACTTGTGCAGTCTAGATGGGGTGATATAGAGCTGATGAGGGAAATTAAACTGGATCAGTCAATGTGGATGTAACACCATCCCTGCATAGGTCACTCCATAGATCCTCATCTAGATCAATACCCAGATCTTTTTCCCATCTAGGTCGGGGTTTATCTAGCTCAGACAGTGTTAGTCCTGACATAAGAGCATCGTATACACAGGAAATGGTCTCGAACAGTGGTTGGTCTGCGTGGCAGAGTTGTTCAATAGGTGACATCTTAGGTAGGTTCCATTGTCCCTTGAGAGTCACCCTAATAAAGTTTCGTAGTTGTAGGTAGCTAAAGAAGTCCCTGTTAGGCAAGTGGTATTTCTGTTTCAGCTGATCAAAAGACATAAGAACTCCCTCCTCGTAACAATGTTCCAGAAGAGTGATACCCTTATCTGACCATGGTCTAAAGTTACTATTCTGGAAAAACATACGAATCAATCTATTGTTCCATAAAGGGGTTTTAGGGGAAAGGAATCCCCCTCGTCTGAACAGCTCGTGCAGTTTGCACCATGCCAGGACAGAATGTATGATTAAAGGGTTGTCTGATGGTTTTTATAGATTTTCTGTCCCATTTGTAAAACAATTCTGCCCCATTTGTAAAACAATTCTGCCCCAGTTTCATCATTTACCTCAAGCTTTTCAATGTTCAACCATGAGGGAGAGGGACCATTGTCAGACCTCTGATCCAGAAACCTAGACTGTGCAGCCCAGTAGTACATTCTAAAATTGGGGAGGTTTAAGCCCCCTTGACTGTAATCAAGGGTCAGTTTATCCAAGCTTACCCTAAGGGTTTTGCCGTGCCAGATATTCCGTCTGGTCAGCTTGTCGAGAGAGGAAAAAAAATGCTGTGGGAACAGGGATAGGGAGAGATTGAAACAGATATAGAAATCTGGGTAGGACATTCATTTTAATTACATTGATTCTACCCAGTAGAGTGAGAGGTAAGTCCATCCATTTACAAAGGTCACCCTCCACCTTTTGCAACAAACTGGCCAGATTGAGTTTATAGAGGTTGTTCAGATTACCATCCACCATTATGCCCAAATATGTGAAGCCCATAGGCAACCTTCTAAAAGGAAACTTGTGCTTGATGGTATGATGGTCAAAGACAGACAACAGTAAGATTTCGCTTTTATCAAAATTGACCTTATATCCAGAGAAAGAACTATAACACTGTAGTAGGATCTGCAAGTGAGAGAGCGAGTGTTCTGGGTTTGTTAGAAATAAGATAAGGTTGTCCGTAAAGAGTGATAAATTATGGGTATGGGGGCCCACCTCAAAGACATGTATGTCAGGGCACGTTCTAATAGCCTCAGCCAACGGTTCGATGGCGAGGGCAAAGAGGTGGGGGCTAATTGGGCAACCTTGTCTGTTCCCCCTATAAAGAGGGAAAGAGGAGGAAGTAATCCCATTGGTAGCAATCCTAGCTTTAGGAGATTTGTAGAGTGATTTTATCACATTTACAAACACGGTACCTAAACCAAACTTTTCCAAGACGCGAAAGAGGTATGGCCATTCAACCCTATCAAAGGCCTTTTCAGCGTCGAGGGAGACTGCGACACTAGGTATTTTGTTTTTGTTAGCAAGGTGAATTATATCAAAGAACCTTCTGAGATTATTGGGGGACAATCTATTAATTATGAAGCCAGTCTGATCTGGGTTGACCAACAGGGGAAGACATGACTCCAGTCTCTTAGATAGCATCTTTGTGACCAGTTTACAATCTGTGTTAAGGAGAGAGATTGGTCTATAGGAGGCGCACTTTAGCGGGTTTTTCCCTTTCTTGTGGATTACAGCAATCACTGCTTGAGAGACAGATTCTGGAAAGCAGTTGTCTTCCCTGGCTTTTTTAAGTACCTCCATAAGGTAGGGGACCAACAGCTCCCTAAATTCTTTATAGAACTCTGGAGGGAAGCCATCCTCCCCAGGAGATTTATTAGAAGGTAAAGATTTAATGGCCTCCAACAATTCAGGAACTGAGAAGTGTTCACTCAGGCGCTCGCTGTCTTTCCCTGACAGGCATGGGAGGTTGAGAGAGGAGAGAAAGGAGTCGATCTCTGATAGATCATCGCTTGATTGGGAAGTGTAGAGGTCTTCATAGTATTTCTTAAGTATTATTAATTTCAATAGGGTCGAAAGATCTCATTAGTAAGAGTTTCTATAGCATTAATTGTCCTCTTACTTTCCTCTGCTTCAGTTGCCATGCCAATACTTTGTGAGGTTTCTCTCCAAGCTAGTATTAACGCTTTTTTGATTTAGTGATGGCCCTCTCAGCTTGATATGTGTTCAGAATATTATATTTAAGTTTTTTATTTACCAAAAGCCTGTATAGATCTTTAGTCGGGCCTCTTTGGTAGGTTCTCTAGCTCTGAGATTTCAGATTCAAGGGCACTCAGTTCCGCACCGTGTTTTCTCTTCAGCCCTTTAGTATAGGAAATGATCGGTCCCCTCAGATAGGCCTTCAATGTGTCCCAAAGAAAGAAACTGTCAGGAGCGGAACCATTATGCCAAAAACCCTAGACCCACTTCAATTTGCATACCGCCACAGATGATGCAATCTCTATTGCACTCAACACTACCCTTTCTCACCTGGACAAAAGGAACACCTATGTGAGAAAGCAATTAATTGAGTACGGCTCAGCGTTCAACACCATAGTGCCCTCAAAGCTCATAACTAAGCTAAGGACCCTGGGACTAAACACCTACCTCTGTAACTGGATCCTGGACTTCCTGACGGGCCGCCCCCAGGTGGTAAGGGTAGGTAACAACACATCCGCCACACTGAACCTAACGCAGGGGTCCCTCAGGTGTGCATGCTCAGTCCCCTCCTGTACTCCTTGTTCACTCATGACTGCATGGCTAGAAATGACTCCAACACCATCATCAAGTTTTCCGATGACACAACAGTGGTAGGCCTGATCACCGACAATGATGAGACAGCCTATAGGCAGGAGGTCAGAGACCTGGCCGTATGGTGCCAGGACAACAACCTCTCCCTCAATGTGATCAAGACAAAGGAGATGATTGTGGACTACAGGGAAAGGAGGACCGAGCACGCACCCATTCTCTTCGATGATGCTATAGTGGAGCAGGTTGAGAGCTTCAAGTTCCTTGGTGTCCACATCACCAACAAACTATCAAGGTCCAAACACACTAAGACAGTCATGAAGATGGCACGACAAAGCCTATTCCCCCTCAGGAGACCGAAAAGATTTGGCATGGGTCCTCAGATACTCAAAATGTTCTATAGCTGCACCATTGAGAGCATCCTGACGGGTTGCATCACAGCCTGGTATGGCAACTGCTCGGCCCCTGATCGCAAGGCACTACAGAGCATAGTGCGTACGGCCCAGTACATCACCGAGGCCTAGCCTCCTGCCATCCAGGACCGCTATACCAGGCGGTGTCAGAGGAAGGCCCTAAAACTTGTCAAAGACTCCAGCCACCCTAGTCATAGACTGTTCTCTCTGCTACCGCATGTCAAGTGGTACCGGAGTGCCAAGTCTTGGTCCAAAAGGCTTCTTAACAGCTTCTACCCCAAAGCCCCCCATTCCCTATTTTATACTGCTGATACTCTCTGTTTATTATCTATGCATAGTCACTCTACCTACAGGTACATCTTACCTCAATTACCTCGACTAACCGGTACCCCCTGTATATAGCATCACTATTGTTTAATTATTTGTTACTTTTATTTTCTATTTTTTTCTGAACACTTCGTTTTCTTAAAACTGCATTGTTGGTTAAGGGCTTGTAAGTAAGCATTTCACTGTAAGGTCTCTACACCTGCTGTATTCGGCACATGTGACAAATAACAATTGATTTGATTTGATTGGAGCGAGGGAAAGGTTAATGGAGAAAAGTACAGCGAGATATTTGATGAAAACCTGCTTCAGTGCGCTCAGGACAGGACGTCAGACTGGGGAGAAGGTTCAACTTCCAACAGGACAACGACCCTAAACACACAGCAAGACAATGTAAAAGTGGTCTCTAAACGTCCTTGAGAGTGGCCCAGCCAGAGCCCGGACTTGAACCCGATCAAGCATCTCTGGAGAGACCTGAAAATAGGTGTGCAGCGACACACCCCATCCAACCTGACAGAGCTTGAAAGGATCTGCAGAAAACAATGAAAGAAACTCCCCAAATACAGGTGTGCCAAGTTTGTAGCGTCATATCCAAGAATACTTGAGGCTGTAATCGCTGCCAACGGTGCTTCAACAAAGTGCTGATTAAAGGGTCTGAATACTTATGTAAATGTAATATATTTCAGTGTATTTTTAATACTTTTGCAAAAAAAATCTGTTTTTGATTTATGGTGTATTGCATTATGGTGTATTGTGTGTAAATTGATGAGGGAAAAAACTATTCAATTAATTTTAGAATAAGGATGTAACGTATCAAAATGTGGAAAAAGTCAAGGGGTTCTGAATACATTCAGAATACACTGTGTTATCCAAGTGTTTTTTTAAATTATTATTGTGAGAACTTTTCAGGAAAAGCAGTGTCAGTCAACACACTTAAGTCTTTCCCCTTCAACAATAAATGTTTATATTGTACTTCAGATAGAGATCAGCTGTGACTTACATTTGTGTGACTTGTCATCTTTAGCTGGAGCAAGTGAGTCAGTCAGTGTGGATGTCTGTCAGAGAGAGTGGGCTGGGCTGGGAGGGGGCAGGGTTATGCAGACATTAGATGAGATTAGGAGGAAGCAACAGGTGTGTTTTTGCTGAAGATACTATCAGGTCACTGTGTCAGTCTGCTAGATGAGCTTACAGAGTGAGAGAGAGAGAGAGAGAGAGAGAGAGAGAGAGAGAGAGAGAGAGAGAGACTGACAGACAGACAGACAGTCGGGGAGGGAGCGGGAGTGTGTGAGAGAAACTGCAACGAGAGACACCAAAATTGAGAATTGGACAGTACACCAGAGAAAAATGGCACCCATGGGTGATGTTCTCCACCTGTTAGTCATCCTGTCCTTGTTGGAGAAGGGCAATGCCAAAGTGGGAGACTTCAAAGCAGCAGGAGCCACAGCACCAGGAGATATCATCATTGGAGGGCTGTTTCCCATCCATGAGGGAGTAGAGGAATCCCCCAACATCTCAGCACCCCATGAACCACAGTGTGCCAGGTACAGTAAGTGCCAAAATAAGATTGGGTGTTGTAAATAGATTCCTGAGGATTCTCTCTCTCTCTCTCTCTTTCTCTCTGTGGGGTGTATGTGATTCTGTCCGCATTTATGACTAAGTGTTCGTGAGAAAGAGTTTATTTATTCTGACAGGTTAACCACAGACAGTGTGATGATCCAACTATGCCTTATGTACCTTACACAAAAAACACGCGCGCACACACACACACACACACACACACACACACAAACAGGTTCAACATGGACGGGTTCACCCAGGCATTGGCTATGATCCACGCTGTAGAGTCGGCCAACAGATCCCCTGTCCTGACTACACTAGGGATCTCTCTGGGGTACCGTATCCACGACTCCTGCTCTGATGTCACCACCGCTCTGAGGGCCTCAGCTGACTTCACACAGGTAAAGGCTCTTTAGCCGAAACGTTGGTCAAATCAATCCACAGCAAGTATAGATAAGTGTGTGACCTCTTCTTCATTTGTATAGTTTACCTTCCATTGGCCAGCATCTCATTTAAATGACATACATTCTTTACTTCAAAGGATCCCACCACGGACTGTGGGGGAGGGGCCAACACCTCTAACTCTTCCCCGCCAATAATGGCCGTCATAGGGGCCTCTTCCTCTGAGATTTCCATCTCCGTTGCTCGGCAACTCAACCTAAAGCTCATCCCTCAAGTAAGCAGCCAAAACCCACCCACAGAGTGACGGTTGATGGACAGTAACAACATAAATAATAATAAAGTACTGAGTTGTGTTGAATAAATGAAATGACAGCAATGATGATACAGATGAAATTAGAGGAAATTAATTCTCTCTTCGAATCACAGATCAGTTACGCCTCCACTGCCATCATCCTGAGTGACAAGAACCGTTTCCCTGCTTTCCTGAGGACCGTACCTAGCGACGTGTACCAGACACAGGCCATGGTCCAGTTGCTTAGCGACAGCAAATGGACCTGGGTGGGCGTGGTCACAACGGATGGAGACTACGGCCGCTCTGCCTTGGACAGCTTCGTCTCCCAGGCAACCGCCTCAGGGATCTGTGTGGCCTTCAAGGAGATCCTCCCTAATTCACTAACGAGTCCTGACAGCGAATCAGCAATCAGCCAAGCCGCCGCCACCCTCCTCAGGAACCCCAATGTCAAGGTGGTGGTGTCATTCGCCAAGCCTACTCAGATGATGTACCTATACCAGAAGCTGAGGAGTCTGGGGTCGGGGCTGGGGGAGAGGGTATGGGTGGCCAGTGACAGCTGGTCCTCGTCCAAGGAGGTCCTGGGAGAAATGGACCTCCCAGATATTGGCAATGTGGTGGGCTTCTCCTTCAAAAGAGGCAACCTGGCTCCTTTCCATCGCTACCTGATGAACCTGAGTGACAATGATGTCATAGGAAACAACTCCTTCCTAAAGGAGTTCTACTCACTGCCAAACAGGTCGGAAAACTCTGGGGTTTTGTCCTCCTCCACAGTCCCAGCAGAGATCCTGATAAACAACAGCCATGTGAACTTAGTCTTCAATGTGGAGATGGCTGTCAGTGCCATCGCCCATGCAGTGGCTGATATCTGCAGCAAAAAGGACTGCAAGACACCAGGCACGGTCCAACCCTGGCAGGTAGCTACTGCACAACTCCTCATGTCTACAGCACACACTAATATTCACTGAATATACCAAACATGAGGAACACCTTCCTAATATTGAGCTGCACCCCCACTTTTGCCCTCAGAACAGCCTCAAATTGTCGGGGCATGGACTCTACAAGGTGTCGAAAGTGGTCTACAGTGATACTGGCCCATGTTGACTCCAATGCTTCCCACAGTTTTGTCAAGTTGGTTGGATGTCCATTGGGTGGTGGACCACTCTTGAGTCACATAGGAAACTGTTGAGCATGATATACCCAGCAACATTGCAGTTCTTGACACCTGGCACATAATACCATATCCCGTTCAAAGGCACTTAATAGCACACATACACAATCCATGACTCAATAGTCTCAAGTCTTAAAAATCCTTCTTTAACCTGTCTCCTCCCTTTCATCTACACTGATTGAAGTGGATTTAACATGTGACATGAATAAGGGATCACAGCTTTTATCTGGATTCATCTGGTCAGTCGATATCATGGAAAGAGCAGGTGTTCTCAATGTTTTCTATACACAGTGTATTTTGGATATGGCTTGGGTCTATGGTATGTGAACTTACATATGAAAATGCATTTGCATTCATTTCAGGTGCTTGGAGCCCTGAAGGACAGTTGCTTTGAGCTGGAGGGGAAAAGCTACAGTTTTGACCAGAAAGGAGACATCAACCTGGGCTATGATGTAACCTTGTGGAGGTCTGTGAGAGGGGTCATCAACGTCCATGACGTTGCAGCTGAGTACCATCCAATCAACAACAGCTTCAGCTACACCAGCGGAAACACCAAAAATCTTACTGACCTGAGGGTAAGGGTAAGGGTTAGGGTGAGGATAAAGGTTAGGTCTCAATCTTTGTGTCTGTTTGCTAGGCTGCCACACAAAGGTTCAAATACACATCCATATTAACCTATCCCACTTCACATAGAGACACAAACACAAACAGGCCGGAATGTCAAATAATCTACTTTTTCCTTTCACAAAGTGACGAAAGAACTTAACATACCTGTTTGAGAGACTTCTCAGCTAGACTGTAAAACAAGTAAAGATGGAAATTAAATAACTCCTAATCAGTGAAACAATGGGCATTGTTTGAATGTGAAAACCACATACCTTGGCACATACTGGGAGCACCTGTCTGTTATCACACATTCCTGTTAGATCTCAGTGATGATCTAAAAAACAAAACTCATAATTACCAGAGCATATAATCATTGGTTGAATAGTTTGAATACACCTGGCCTATTGAACACGGTTTTAAATCGAGAGATAGTTTAAACTGTGCCCAGGAAACTGGCCTTACACGTAAAGGCTTATTTGAATACTACTATTAATAGATTTAAGTCACAGTTTTCTTGGGTCAGTGTAACGGGATTCTTCCGTCGAAGGAGAGGAGGACCAAAATGCAGCATGGTTGAAATTCATGTTTGTTTTTAATAAGAAAACTATACATGAATAAACTACAAAAACAACAAACGTGTAAACCCAAAACAGTCCCGTGTGACACAAACACTGACACAGGAGACAATCACCCACAAACCCCAACACCAAACACCTAAATATGGTTCCCAATCAGAGACAATGACTAACACCTGCCTCTGATTGAGAACCATATCAGGCCAAACACAGCACAGAAACAGACAAACTAGACACACAACATAGAATGCCCACTCAGATCACACCCTGACCAAACAAAACATAGAAACATACAAAGCAAACTATGGTCAGGGTGTGACAGTCAGCCATTTAAATTAGTGCATTGTGTCCCGGTGCAGGATGTGGTGTCTGTTTGCTCGCCTAGCTGTGAACCTGGGAAGTTCAAGAAGTTTGCTCAGGGTCAGCACACCTGCTGCTATGAATGCATCAACTGCACTGAGAACCACTACTCCAATAACACTGGTTAGTTCTCCTGTCCTGTCTCTCTATACACACCAGTGTACTCTATCTCTCCTCAGTAAACAGGTGTTGCCCTGTTGTTCACACAATCTTCCTCCATGTCTTCAATATGTTATTTAAGATTTCCCAACACTGTTCTTATCCAAAACATGTAGTACTAGGCAACAGCAAACATATTTCTAAATGCTAGACAGTTGTTCAAGCACTGTCCTACCTTACAACCCTTCTCTCCAGACATGGACCAGTGTCTCTCTTGTGACACAAAGAGAGAGTGGTCCCTGGAAGGGAGCTCTGGGTGTACCCATAAGACCCTGGAGTTCTTCTCCTGGCAGGATGGCTTTGCGGTGGCGCTGCTGACACTGGCGGCCCTGGGCATCGTCCTGGTTCTCCTGGTGGGGGCGCTCTTCCTACACCACCACCAGACCCCCGTTGTGAGGGCTGCCGGGGGGCCTCTCTCCCAGATCATCCTGCTCTCTCTAGTGGGAAGTTTTGTTAGTGCTGTGTTCTTTGTAGGTCATCCCAGCAGCCTACAGTGTAAGGTATGTATGGTACACACAGTTTGGGAAACACTGCTATAATGTACTGTCTGAATGTATCAGTGTTATTTTGTGAATTCATGGTTTATTGTGTGTGTATTGTTCTGAACCTTTTGTTAATTTGTGGTAAGGAATTCAGTTTGTAAACGGAAAGAGAATCTAAATACAAAGAGATAATACATTTCTGTCTCAATGTCTCATATCTTCTCATCTCATCATCAAGGTGCGTCAGGTGCTGTTTGGCCTCAGCTTCACCCTGTGTGTTTCCTGCATCTTGGTCAAGTCCCTGAAGATCCTGCTGGCCTTCCAGCTCAACCCTGACCTAAAGGATGTTCTCCGCCGCCTCTACCAACCGTATGCCATCATCTGTCTCTGCGTGGCCCTACAGGTCCTCACCTGCACCCTGTGGCTGGTCCTGCAGAGCCCCCGGGAGAAGGCCACAGTCTTCACCACCACTGTGTTGGCCGAGTGTGACGAAGGCTCCCAAGTGGCGTTTGGTGTGATGCTGTGCTACATCGCTGTCCTGGCGCTCGTATGTTTTGCCTGCGCGTTTAAAGGCCGCAAGCTGCCACAGAAGTACAACGAGGCCAGGTTCATCACCTTCAGCATGCTCCTCTACCTGATGTCCTGGCTGATATTTGTGCCCGTCTATGTGACCACCTCTGGGAAGTACCTGCCAGCAGTGGAGATGGTGGTCATCCTCATCTCCAACTATGGCGTCCTCAGCTGTCATTTCTTCCCCAAGTGCTACGTCATCCTCTTCAAGAAGGAGCACAACACCAAGAGTGCCTTCATGAAGAACGTGTATGACTATTCCAGAAAGGGCATTACTGACTCTAGCTCTGTCTCTGAGATTTCAGTCTCTCAGACAGAAGGGTATCGCATCAGTCACCCTTACTCCATCAGTTCACCTTCCTTCTTCATGTCTCCTCCACCAGTAGAACCCACAGCACCTCAGAATTACTGGTCCGTTGACCAGAACATTCAGAGCATTGACACTGTAACCCATTGCACCGTAGTAGATCATGGAGTGTTTGTCACAGGTCAGCTGACTCGAACGCACCGTCTCAGGAGAAGCATGAGCCTATGAGTGGAGTGGACCAGTGTCTGGAACTTTTACATCTTACAGTACATCACACAGTGTGTCTCTGTGATCCTATCTTTGGTTTGACTGTTCCCATTTTGCTTAGTCTACTGGTATGTTTTTTGCCCAAATTGGTTGTTGACTTTTACATTCAAGGCAATTTAGGTAACACTTTATTTGACACTGCTATTGTCAAACTCTGTCATACACTGTTATATTCATCTATCAATATTTGTATTGGTTAAGCACCAATGGTGTACAGGGTTTATTTATTTCTGAACTGCATAAGATTTCTATACTGTGTGAAATGTTCTAACTAAGCATCGTGGAGGATGTTGGTTTTTGCTATAGATATACCATCATGCTGTGTGTTGGATCCCTGATTAGGCCGTTTCTATGTGTAATGTATACAGTAAACAGCATTTCTATCTATTATGGGGGCTGATGCAACAGGATACAAATGAGATATTACATTTCATATTGAAAACAAGTCTACGATGAACACAATAGTTGGAATTTGTGTCAGTTTCTTAATGCATGCCTGGTTTGTCAGTGGACGTTATTGAAGTTCTCACATATTTCTAAGTACCTTGACATGTATTTCCACATTATTCATGTATATTATTCATGTATATATTAACATTACTTTGTGTACAGTATATTAAACGTTTGAATGTGCAGTTGACTTTCAGTTGCTGTTTCCATGCTCTAAATACACGTCCATTCAAATACTTACCCATTTAAGCAGGTGTAACTTCTCTCTCTGTGTATGTTGACATCTTGACACCATATCTGCTTCTTCTCACTGTCTGCTCTGTTTTCAGAGCCCACCTGATGAGCACACCTATGCTGTCTATTTAGGCTGCAGGTCTAATGCCACAGTGACACAATATGAGAGAGAGAGAGAGAGAGAGAGAGAGAGAGAGAGAGAGAGCTGCTAGCATTTTCCCAGTGCCCAAACACATGTGCTTGTAGTAACTGTACTACACTGAGCTCTTCCTCCAAAGCTCAAATATCCCGGGCTCTACGGTAGTAGAACATTCCATGAATGAACTCTGGGCTTCTGCTCTGCTGCTGAACAGTAGTCTCAGAAACCTGACCCTAGGCAACAGTACAGGCTAAGGTCTGGTTTCAATGACAAACTCTTTTGGCAACATCGATAAGGTGAAAAAAATTCAGACAGACAACTATCTCAACAAATCACGAGGAAGACATGCCAGAACGGCAAGATTTGAAACCAAAGTTTGCAGGAAAATCCTTTGCAGTGATTTAAGTGAAAGTAGTTGATCCAAACTAGCCACTTGCAAAATGAACTTATTCAAAATAACCTCTGTTATCCCCATCTTGCTAGCTACTATTTTAGATTTTGAAACTAGACCCTAGTCACTGCTGAGAACAGCATGTCTGCTCTATATCTCTATGTCTTTGTGGTACAGGGGCTGTTTTTAGACCAGAGAGCATGTTTCTGTGCAAACGGATAGGCCCAAATCCATGATAGTAACTCAATCTTCCATTGACATCAGTGCATTATTAACAATAAGTTTGAATTAAGTGCGCACATCTGAAGATATTTTTCATCTCATCTCTGTTGTCTCCTTCTCATCAGTAACTCCAGTGAACTTCCACTCCTGTCCCTGCCATTGTCACCAGACTCGCCTTCAAAGTTGGCTGCAATGCGAAACGCCCACTTTGACTTGACCAAGTTTCTGAGGTGTGAGTCATTGAGGAGATGTTGAAACTTCGGTCTGTCCTAAATTCCATCAAACAACAGGTGATGATGAAGACTGCACAATCATTGGAATGAGGAAACAAACTATCTCAAAAAACAAAATCTGAAACCCATAGACATGCATCCATACCGAAGTGTGTGTGTGTGTGTGTGTGTGTGTGTGTGTGTGTGTGTGTGTGTGTGTGTGTGTGTGTGTGTGTGTGTGTGTGTGTGTGTGTGTGTGTGTGTGTGTGTGTGTGTGTGTGTGTGTGTGTGTGTGTGTGTGTGCTTGGAGCGTCTGTCTGTTTTATAGGAATTAAACAGACAAGTTCCGTGGAAACTATTACTGCTTTTGTGCAGAATAACCCTACAGAGGTCAAGTCAAAATCCCCTCAATTCCATCCACCAAGAGACCTTACATTATTTCTAAGATAGAAGTTAATATATTTTTTCTTCATTATTTTACAGTCAAGTCCACATTAACCTCTCATGGAAGAGCCAGACAACAGCTCCATGAGTAAGTCCAGCTTCACTCACAGCCCTCTGTGGTCCATTGGGTTAAAGGAAACATAACCACAATGGTGGCATGATACACTTATCATGTTTTAGGGAAGACCCAGATGCAGATAGTGTTGAAGTTACACAAGTTTATTGCTAGAACAGGGGGCAGGAAAAACAACAGGTCAAGGGCGAGTCCAAAAGGTACAGAACAGCAGGCAGTCTCAGGGTCAGGGCAGGCAGAGTTCAATAATCCAGTGTGGTGTGGTGGGGCAAGGTACAGCACAGCAGGTAGGCTCAGGGTTAGGGCAGGCAGAATGGTCAAAACCGTGAAAACTAGAAAACAGGAACTATAGAAAAGACAGGTGCAAGGGGAAACCACTGGTAGGCATGACGAACAAAACGAACTGGCAACAGACAAACAGAGAACACAGGTATAAATACACATGGGATACTGCGGGGAGATAGGAGACACATGGTGGGCGGTGGAGACAAGCACAAAGACAGGTGAAACAGATCAGGGTGTGACAATGCTAATCACCTAAACTAGGGGATTCTGGACAGAATACCCCAGAAGTTATTATGGCCTCTGTATCAAAGCCGAAACGAAAACACAAAAAAACATTCCCAAATGGGAGAGAAATAAATCAACCTAAAACATAAACATTATTTCATCCAATTGATCAAACATGATAAATATTAGAAAACACCTTTTTTGTGTGTCTGACAAAATGTATCATTAAACAATTTCCAACTCACTTGAATATATATATATCATTTCCAACTCCTTGGGTCAATTAACGTGGTCCTCAAAATGTACACATGATCTACAATTTTCATAAAATACAACATGTCAAAAGTAAAGAGCCGTTCTGTGAGTTTGTGTGGCCTATCACTTTGAAGCTGAGCCGTTGTTGCTCCTAGACCTTTCCACTTCACAATAACAGCACTTACAATTGAACGGGGAAGCTCTGGAGGGGCAGAAATTTGACAAACTGACTTGTTGGAAAGGTGGAATCCTATGATGGTGCCATGTTAAAAGTCACTGAGCTCTTCAGTAAGGGGATTCTACTGCCAATGTTTATCTATGGAGATTGCATGGTTGTGCGCTCAATTGTATACACCTGTCAGCAACAGGTGTGACTGAAATAGCCAAATCCACTAATTTGAAGGAGTGTCCACCTACTTTTTTATACTTAGTGAATATATATAATTTCCAACTCCTTGGATCAATTAATATGGTACTCAAAATGTACAAGGCATCTGCAATTTAAAAAATCTTAACCAGGAGCCAGGTTTCAGGAGTGGGTTTGATGATGAGATTAAAGCTAAAAGAAAAGTAGAATGCTGAAATACTGTGCTTGGGATCACACACACTAATAAAAGCTCAGCAGTTCAGTGTAGCCAGGTTGGGTTTCCTCCACCAATCAAGAGTTTATATCATTTAAAATAAAACATTTAACAACCATTTTCTATAAGATGTCCTAAACAATACATAGTCTAGAAGAACTTCTAAATAAAAT
Source organism: Oncorhynchus mykiss (assembly GCF_013265735.2). Taxonomy (NCBI): domain Eukaryota; kingdom Metazoa; phylum Chordata; class Actinopteri; order Salmoniformes; family Salmonidae; genus Oncorhynchus; species Oncorhynchus mykiss. Next base: position 18,275,913 of record NC_048567.1, on the reverse strand, counting down.
ATGTTCTAGAAGCCATTCTAAAAAAACATGTTCAAAAGCTGTTCTAAACAAAACATATTCTAGAAGAACTTCTAAACAAAACATGTTCTAGAAGCCATTCTAAACAAAACATGTTCAAAAGCCATTCTAAACAATCCATGTTCTGGAAGCCATTCTAAACAATCCATGTTCTAGAAGCCATTCTAAACAAAACATGTTCTAGAAGCCATTCTAAAAAAAACATGTTCAAAAGCTGTTCTAAACATAACATGTTCTAGAAGCCATTCTAAACAATCCATGTTCTAGAAGCCATTCTAAACAAAACATGTTCTAGAAGCCATTCTAAAAAAAACATGTTCAAAAGCTGTTCTAAACAAAACATGTTCTGGAAGCCATTCTAAACAAAACATTTTCTGGAAGCCATTCTAAACAATCCATGTTCTAGAAGCCATTCTAAACAAAACATGTTCAAAAGCTATTCTAACAAAACATGTTGTAGAAGCCATTCTAAACAAAACATGTTCAAAAGCTGTTCTAAACTAAACATATTCTAGAAGCCATTCTAAACAAAACGTGTTCAGAAGCTGTTCTAAACAAAACATGTTCAAAAGCTGTTCTAAACAAAACATGTTCTAGAAGCAGTTCTAAACATAACATGTTCTAGAAGCCATTCTAAACAAAACATGTTCAGAAGCTGTTCTAAACAAAACATGTTCTAGAAGCCATTCTAAACAAAACATATTCTAGAAGCAGTTCTAAACATAACATGTTCTAGAAGCCATTCTAAACAAAACATATTCTAGAAGCACTTCTAAACAATACATGTTCTAGAAGCCATTTTTAACAAAACATGTTCTAGAAGCCGTTCTAAACAAAACATATTCTAGAAGCACTTCTAAACAAAACATGTTCTATAAGCAGTTCTAAAAATGAGGGGAACCAGAGGACACAAACACATGAACAACAGAAGATCAGAATAAAGCAGCAACAGGTACGTGTGCACTACATATCTAAGTCAGAAACACTACATATCTAAGTCAGAAAACACATTATACTGCATTTAATAATTCACACCTTCCAATTAGTATGTATAGTTGAAGTCGGAAGTTTACGTATACCTTAGCCAAATACATTTAAATTATGTTTTTTCACAATTCCTGATATTTAATCCTAGCAAAAATCCCCTGTCATAGGCCAGTTAGGATCAGCACTTTATTTTAAGAATGTGAAATTTCAGAATAATAGTAGAGAGAATGATTTATTTCAGCTTTTATTTCTTTCATCACATTCCCAGTGGGTCAGAAGTTTACATACCCTCAATTAGTATTTGGTAGCATTGCCTTTAAATTGTTTAACTTGGGTCAAACGTTTTGGGTAGCCTTCCACAAGCTTCCCACAAAAAGTTGGGTGAATTTTGGCCCATTCCTCCTGACAGAGCTGGTGTACTATTGTCAGGTTTGTAGGCCTCCTTGCTCACACACGCTTTATCAGTTCTGCCCACAAATTTTCTATAGGATTGAGGTCAGGGCTTTGTGATGGCCACTCCAACACCTTGACTTTGTTGTCCTTAAGCCATTTTGCCAAACTTTGGAAGTATGCTTGGGGTCATTGTGCATTTGGAAGACCCATTTGCGATCAAACTTCCTGGCTGATGTCTTGAGATGTTGCTTCAATATATCCACATGTGTTTCCTCCCTCATGATGCCATCAATTTTGTGAAGTGCCCCAGTCCCTCCTGCAGCAAAGCACCCCCCACAACATTATGCTGCCACCCCCATGCTTCACGGTTGGGATGGTATTCTTCAGCTTGCAAGCATCCCCCTTTTTCCTCCAAACATACCAATGGTCATTATGGCCAAACAGTTCTATTTTTATTTCATCAGACCAGAGAACATTTCTACAAAAAGTACGATCTTTGTCCCCATGTGCAGTTACAAGCCATAGTCTGGCTTTTTCATGGAAGTTTTGGAGCAGTGGCTTCTTCCTTGTTGAGCGGCCTTTCAGGTTATGTCGATAGGACTTGTTTTACTGTGGATATAGATACTTTGTACCTGTTTCCTCCAGCATCTTCACAAGGTCCTTTGCTGTTGTTCTGGGATTGATTTTCACTTTTCGCACCAAAGTACGTTCATCTCTAGGAGACAGAACGCGTCTCCTTCCTGAGCGGTATGACGGATGCGTGGTCCCATGGTGTTTATACTTGCGTACTATTGTTTTTACAGATGAACGTGGTACCTTCAGGCATTTGGAAATTGCTCCCAAGGCTGAACCAGACTTGTTGAGGTCTACAATTTTTTTAGTCAGTGTGGATGTCTGTCAGAGTGGGCTGGGCGCGAGGGGATAGGGTTATGCAGACATTAGATGGGATTAGGAGGAAGCAACAGGTGTGTTTGTATTGAAGATGCTGACAGGTCACTGTGTCAGTCTACTAGAGGAGAAAACAGAGTGAGAGTCTGAGAAAGAGTGAGAGAAAGAGTGAGAGAGAGAGATGGAGGCAGTGAGAGAGAGGATGTGTGAGAGAGAGAGAGAGAGAGAGACGGACACAGTCAGGGAGGGTTAGAGGGAGTGTGAGAGAAACTGCAACGAGAGACACCAAAATTGAGAATTGGACAGTACCAACAGAGAGGTGATGGAACCCATGGGTGATATTCTCCACTCTCCTTGTTGGAGAAGGGCAATGCCAAAGTAGAAGCAGCAGGAGCCACAGCATCATTGGAGGGCTGATAAGATCTCTCTCTCTCTCTCTCTGTGTGTGTGCGTGTGAGATTCTGTCCACATGTATGACTAAGTGTTCGTGAGAGAGAGTTTATTTACTCTGACAGGTTAACCACAGACAGTGTGATGATCCAATTATGCTTTATGTACCTTTCACACACACACACACACACACACACACACACACACACACACACACACACACACACACACACACACACACACACACACACACATACACACATACACACCCAGGCATTGGCTATGATCCACACTGTATTCGGCCAACAGATCCCCTGTCCTGACTACACTAGGGCTCTCTCTGGGGTACCGTATCCACGACTCCTGCTCTGATGTCACCACCGCTCTGAGGGCCTCAGCTGACTTCACACAGGTAAAGGCTCTTCAGCCAAAACGTTGGTCAGATTAATCCACAGCAAGAATAAACTATTTGTATAGTTTATCTTCCATTAGCCAGCACCTCACATAAAGATTGTACATTCTTTACTTCACACAGGAGCCAAACACAGGAGCCAACACCTCCACCTGTTCCCCACCCATCATGGCTGTCATTGGGGCCTCTTCCTCTGAGATTTCCATCGATGTTGCCTGGCAACATAACCTGGAGCTCATTCCTCAGGCAAGCAGTCCAATCCCACCCACAAAGTGACGATTGATGTAACAAAAGGCTTGATAAAATAATAAATAAATAACTAAGTTGAATAAATTAAATAGACAGCAATGATGATACAGATGAAGTACAAAATCACTTCAACATTCTCTTCGAATCATCACAGATCAGTTACACCTCCACAAGAATTGAGCTGTGGGCCTCCCGGGTGGTGCAATGGTCTAAGGCTCTGCATCGCAGTTCTAGCTGTGCCACCAGAGATCCTGGGTTCGAGCCCAGGCTCTATTGCAACCGGCCTCAACTGGGAGGCCCATGGGGCGGCGCACAATTGGCCCATCGTCGTCCGGGTTAGGGAGGGTTTGGCCGGTAGGGACATCCTTCTCTCATCGCGCACTGGCCCTGTGTTGGGCCAGGTGTAGTGCACTCTGACCAGGTCGCCAGGTGTACGGTGTTTCCTCTGACACATTGGTGCGGCTGGCTTCTGGGTTGGATGTGCATTGTGTCAAGAAGCAGTGTGCCTCTCCTAAGTCCGTACAGGAGTTGCAGAGACAAGACTGAAACTACTACCGCCTCTACCAACCCTATGCCATCATCTGTCTCTGCCTGATCCTACAGGTCCTCACCTGCACCCTGTGGCTGGTCCTGCAGAGCCACCGTGCAGAGAAGGCCACCGTGCTGAGAAGGCCACCGTGCTGGCTGAGTGTGACAAGGTGTTTGGGGTAATGTTGGGCTACATCGCTGTCTTGTATGTTTGCCTGCGCGTTTAAAGGCTGCAAGCTGCCACAGAAGTACATCGAGGCCAGGTTCATCACCTTCAGCATGAGAAGGCCACCGTGCTGGCCACCGTGCTGGCCACCGTGCAGAGAAGGCCACCGTGCTGTCTGAGTGTGACAAGGGCCCCTACGTGGCGTTTGGAGTAATGTTGGGCTACATCGCTGTCTTGTATGCTTGCCTACACGTTTAAAGGCCACAGAAGTACAACGAGGCCAGGTTCATCACATTCAGGCCAGGTTCATCACATTCAGCATTCAGCATGCTCCTCTACCTGATGTCCTGGCTGATATTTGTGCCTGTCTATGTGACCACCTCTGGGATGTACCTGCCAGCAGTGGAGTAAAATAGAATTTGTTTTGGTGGTCATCCTCATCTCCAACTATGGCATCCTCAGCTGTCATCCTCAGCTGTCATTTCTTCCCCAAGTGCTACGTCACCCTGAAGGAGCACAACACCAAGAGTGCCTTCATGAAGAACGTGTATGACTATTCCAGAAAGGGCATTACTGACTCTAGCTCTGTCTCTGAGACTTCAGTCTCTCAGACAGAAGGGTATCGCATCAGTCACCCTTACTCCATCAGTTCACCTTCCTTCTTCATGTCTCCTCCACCAGTAGAACCCACAGCACCTCAGAATTACTGGTCCGTTGACCAGAACATTCAGAACATTGACACTGCAACCCATTGCACCGTCGTAGACCATGGAGTGTTTGTCACAGGTCAGCTGACTCGACCACACCGTCTGAGGAGAAGCATGAGCCTATGAGTGGAGTGGAACAGTGTCTGGAACTTTTACATCTTACAGTACATCACACAGTGTGTCTCTGTGATCCTATCTTTGGTTTGACTGTTCCCATTTTGCTTAGTCTACTGGTATGTTTTTTACCCAAGTGGGTTGTTTTTACATTCAAGTCAATTTGGGTAACACTTTATTTTGACACTGATATGGACATGACAGTGTCATAAACAAACAAACTCTGTCAAACTCTGTCAAACAAAAAAGCGTCAATGGTGTACAGGGTTGATTTATTTCGGAACTGCATATGGGGAGGCAGGTATCCTAGTGGTTAGAGCATTGGACAAGTAACTGAAAGGTTGCTAGATTGAATCCCCGAGCTGACAAGGTAAAACTCTGTCCTTCTGCCCTGAACAAGGCAGTTAATCCACTGTCCCTATGCCGTCATTGAAAATAAGAATTTGTTCTTATCTGACTTGCCTAGTTAAATAAAGGTAAAATATGAATTAATAATAAATTTGATTTCTATACTGTGTGAAATGTTCTAACTCAGTATCATGGAGGATGTTGGCATTTGCTGTGGATATGTTGTGTGTTGGATCCCTGAATAGTCCATTTCTATGTGTAATACAAACAGCATTTCTATCTATTATGGGAGCTGATCCAGCATGACACAAATTAGATATATTGAAAATATGTATACAATGAATGCTATAGTTGGAATTTCTGTCACTGTTTCTTAATGCATGATTGGTTTGAATGGAATAAAATAGAATTTGTTTTGGGCAACAGACATATACAACAAAATGTACAATGTGGACCCAGAGGATATCACTTGAAAGTATTCATTCAAAAGCTTGTTTCCAAAGTGGTCCTCGATGGTACAAACAATAACACATATAATGATTAAAAGACAAGACAAAATTACAAACAACCATAAATACAATCATTTATTTTAACATCCTAAAAAGTGGCCCTATTCACTGTGCTTCTCCCTAACATTAAAATCCACAATCTATTAATCTATTAATTGCACATCATACCGATCCTTCAAATAAATACACCTGACCAGCAGTAGGGGGCACAAGGGGCAGTGGAGTGGTTTCCCTTACTTAGACAACCTTGTAGAAATTAAAAACTTTGCCCTCTTTTTAAAGCTATTTTCTCCAATGAAGGCTTTTCCATAAACAAATACCTATATGGAAAAACATGCTCCTCACAGTACTGTTTACTCCTGGGATTTTACAAGACATAACACTAGCTCTGGTAATGTGACTGTGTTGGTTAAAGACCATATCAATGTGGTTTTTCATGTAACTTGGGGCACGATCATTTAAGATGTGAAACATATGACTAAATTTAAGTTGGTCCACTCTGGACTCCAACAAGCCCACCTCCCAGAACTCCTGTACCCCTATGTGGGTCCTAGGGGGAATGTTCAGCATATACCTGATAGCATTATTTTGTATGACCTGCATTCTCTTTTTCAGATTTTTTGATAGTCCACTATACCAAGCAGAGCAGGCATTATCAAAATGACACTGAATCAAGGTTGAGACAAGCAGTATCTTAACGTTACGTAATGTTAAAATATCTAGTGTCAGTTGACATTCTTGAAGTTTTTAAATACTTCTAAATACCTTGAAATCTATTTCCACAAATCTGTCTTTTGCAGAACCCATCTGATGAGCACACCTATGCTATCTCTTTAGGCTGCAGGCCTAATGCCACGGTGACACAGGAAGAAAGAGAGAGAAAGAGAGAGAAAGAGAGAGAGCGAGAGAGAGAGAGAGAGAGAGAGAGAAAGAGAGAGAGAGAGAGCTGCTGGCATTTTCCCAGTGCCCAAACACATGTGCATGTAGTAACTGTACTACACTGAGCTCTTCCCTCCATAGTCTGGAGCTCTGTCCTTCAAAGCTCAAATATCCCGGGCTCTACAGTAGTAGAACATTCCATGAATGAACTCTGGGCTGCTGCTCTGCTGCTGAAAAGTAGTCTCAGGAACCTGACCCTAGGCAACAGTACAGGCTAAGGTCTGGTTTCAATGACAAACTCTTTTGGCAACATCGATAAGGTGAAAAAAAATCAGACAGACAACTCTCTCAACAAATCACGAGGAAGACATGCCAGAACGGCAAGATTTGAAACCAAAGTTTGCAGTAAAAACCTTTGCATTCGTATTAGTGAAAGTAGTTGATCCAAACTAGCCACTTGCAAAATGAACTTATTCAAAACAACCTCTGTTCTCCCCATCTTGCTAGCTGCTATTTTAGATTTTGTTCAGGCAGATAGGGTAGGGACGTAGGCAGTGACGCTGTTCTTCTATGCCAAAAGAGCCGTTATTTAAACTAGACCATAGTCACTGCCGAGAACAGCATGTCTGCTCTATATCTCTATGTCTTTGTGGTACACGGGCTGTTTGTAGACCAGAGAGCACATTTCTGTGCAAACGGATAGGCCCAAATCCATAATAGTAACTCAAGAATTCACAAAAATCTTCCATTGACATCAGTGCATTATTAACAATAAGTTTGAATTAAGTGCGCACATCTGAAGATACGTTTAATCTCATCTCTGTTGTCTCCTTCTCATCAGTAACTCCAATGAACTTCCACCCCTGTCCCTGCCATTGTCACCAGACTTATCAATCATTTCAAGCTGATGTTGACTTTGGCCATGGTCAGAGCATCAACACTGTGTATCATGGGTAAATTGTGACTGACTGATATACTGATATATTGATATAATAATGAGTAGTTATTTATGATGCAAGGTGATTTGTAGATCAGTCTGTCTCAACTCCTCTTCAAAATTAGCTGCAATGCTTTGACTGAGGTGTGAGTCATTGAGGAAATGTTGAAAATGAAGTCTTTCCAAAATTCAAACAAACAACAGGTGATAATGACTGCAAAATCATTGGAACGAGGAAACAAACTATTCACAATGTCAGATTTCTTTTTCAGAGACCCATTCAGACGCATGCAAACCAACAGACATTCAAAGAGTCACACGGATACAAAGATTCCTAAAGATAATAATATATCATAATGGTGTTTGCTAGAGTGAGCTGATAACAGTTTTGGGGAAATCTGTAATTTAGTTTCTTCTACATAGATAATTCCCCATTCTGAACCTGCCTGTCTGGTTGTGACACAATGACACCAAGAGGAGAGAGACAGGGAGAGGGAGAGAGAGAGAAGGGGTAGAGAAAGATTAAGAGAGGGAGAGAAATAGAGAGTTGGTGAGTTGGAGAGAGGGTGACAGGTGTCCCTCGGGATATTTCCTTGTGATAGCCTTGAGATTAGAGGTAGCGTCAAAATGAAACCATGATCTCTCAAGAAAATCTTTATCAAGAATGTTTGTCCTCATCATTTCATGATGATGATAACATCACTAAGTACATAACAGCTAAATAAATATGTCATGAAGAGTTCCACAAAAAGTCAGTTTACACCATTCTCACACTTCGAACCCATCTCAACAGACCATAAACTAAATTCACTGAAATAGGATATGGGTGGAATTCTTCTCTTAGAATGCATAGTCACTGACACTCTGAGGAAATAATCGCCCGTGAGCAGGAAGAGTCAGCTTTAACTGGGAGTGTTTATACTTTACTATTCTATGCGGCAATCCTAATTCTGGATTGCTAATCAACTTGTTAGTGAGAAAAGGTGACAATGTGTTATGAATAGGGATAGTTTAGGTGTTTTTTTGTGTGGATCACAACAGTTAGAACAACAGTTAGAACAGCAAGGCAAGATATGCAAGCTCTGTAGACCTGCTATCATGATGTGAACAAAAAATATGCTTCCACTGTCACACATAAAAATACAATAAACAACACAGTTTCCTTTGATGGGACCAATTCAGAGACGCGGTATAGTGTTGTGAAGTTCTCGTTGTTGTTTTACAGTGGTTGTCTCCAGTCCTGTGACGTATGACACTCTCAGGTAAACTCCTACCGGTTTCTTCTCGTGATCACACTGAGGTTGAGTTAAGGGAAATGGCTGGGGGGGGGGGTGGAACTGGATCAGCTGCATAGACAGCACCCACACACCGAACGTGTCTGAAGGTATGCTTCTGTCACACATAGTGGACAAAGATGTTCTGATAACAGGGCCAGGACAAGGTCTATTATAAGGTCCTCTGTGTGTGTGTGTGTGTGTGTGTGTGTGTGTGTGTGTGTGTGTGTGTGTGTGTGTGTGTGTGTGTGTGTGTGTGTGTGTGTGTGTGTGTGTGCGTGTGCGTGTGTGTGTGCGTGTGTGTGTATTTCATAGGAATTGAACAAGTTCTGTCGAAACCGTCATTGCTTTTGTGCAGAAGAATAGACAGATGTCCTGTAGACAAAATCCACTAAATGTCATCCGACAAGGGTAACAGATAATTGTATTTATTTATCCTTCATTGTTTTACAGTCAAGTCCTCATTAACCCCTCATAGACTAGCCAGACAACAGCTCCATTAGTAACACAGTGCAGCTTCACACACGGCCTTCTGTGTTCCACTGGGTTAAAGGAAACAGAATCACAATGGTGGCATACGGTAATCACCTAAACTAGGGCATTCTGGACAGAATACCCCAGAAGTCCTTATAGCCTCTGTATCAGAGCCTAAATGAAAACACAAAACAATTCCCAAATGGGGGAGAAATAAATCAACCTAAAACGTAAAATGATATATCATCCAATCGTACAAACATGAGAAATATTAGATGTGATATTAGATTAATGTGTCTGACAAAATGTAGCACTAAACAGTTTCCATCTCACATAAAGTTTTAGAATACCTACTCGTTCAAGGGTTTTTCTTTATTTTTTTACTATTTTCTACATTGTAGAATAATAGTTAAGACATCAAAACTAGGAAATAACACATGGAATTATATAGTAACCAAAAAAGTCAAACAAATCAAAATATATTTTATATTTGAGATTCTTCAAATAGCCACCATTTTCCTTGATGACAGCTTTGCACACTCTTGGCATTCTCTCAACCAGCTTCACCTGGAATGCTTTTCCAACAATCTTGAAGGAGTTCCCACATTTGCTGAGCACTTGAGCACTGGCTGCTTTTACTTCACTCTGTGGTCCAACTCATCCCAAACCATCTCAATTGGGTTGAGGTTGGGTGATTGTGGAGGCCAGGTCATCTGATGCAGCACTCCATTACTCTCATTCTTGGTCAAATAGCCCTTACACAGCCTGGAGGTGTGTTTTGGGTCATTGTCCTGTTGAAAACAAAATGATAGTCCTACTAAGCACAAAACAGATGGGATGGCGTATTGCTGCAGAATGCTGTGGTAGCCATGCTGGTTAAGTGTGCCTTGAATTCTAAATAAATCACAGACACTGTCACCAGCAAAGCACCCCCTCACCATCACACCTCTTCCATGCTTCAAGGTGGGAACCACACATGCAGAGATCATCCGGTCACCTACTCTGCGTCTCACAAAGACACAGCGGTTGGAATAAAAAATCTCAAATTTTGACTAATCAGACCAAAGGACAGATTTCCACAGGTCTAATGCCCTCATGTTTCTTGGGCCAAGCAAGTCTCTTCCACTTTTTGGTGTCCTGTGGTAGTGGTTGCTTTGCAGCAATTCGACCATGAAGGTCTGTTACTTGAACTCCGTGAAGCAATCTGAGGTGGTTACCTCTAATGAACTTATACTCAGCAGCAGAGGTAACTCTGGGTCTTCCTTTCCTGTTCCGGTCCTCATGAGAGCCAGATTCTTCATAGCCCCTGATGATTTTTGCGACTGCACTTGAAGAAACTTTCAAAGTTCTTCAAATGTTCCGTATTGACTGACTTTCATGTCTTAATGTAATGATGGACTGTCGTTTCTCTTTGCTTATGTGACCTGTTCTTGCCATATTATGGACTTGGTCTTTTACCAAATAAGGCTATCTTCTTGCATACCACCCCTACCTTGTCACTTCACCTTGGCTCACAACTGATTGGCTCAAATGAACTTTTAACAAGGCACACCTGTTAATTGAAATGCATTCCAGGTGACTAGCTGGTTGAGAGTATGCAAAGATTGTGCAAAGCTGTCATCAAAGCAAATGGTGGCTACTTTGAAGAATCTCAAATATAAAATATATTTTGATTTGTTTAACACTTTTTGGGTTACTGTCACATTGGTATGAAGGATCGGGAGACAGGCGCAGGAATTACAGCGTACCGTGTAAAGGCACGGGGATGAAGACCAAGCAAACACGTTTACAAAACACAGGGTAGAAACCCAAACAAAAGAGCGAGGTGTCACACCCTGGTCAAAGTATTTTGTGTTTATCTTTATTTATTTGGTCAGGCCAGGGTGTGGCATGGGTTTTTGTATGTGGTGTGTATGTATGGGGATTGTAGCTAGTGGGGTGTTCTAGCTAAGTCTATGGCTGTCTGAAGTGGTTCTCAATCAGAGGCAGGTGTTTATCGTTGTCTCTGATTGGGAACCATATTTAGGCAGCCATATTCTTTGAGTTTGTCGTGGGTGATTGTCCTTAGTGTCCTTAGTGTTAGTTTGCACCAGTTTAGGCTGTTTCGGTTTTCATTACGTTTATTATTTTGCACTGTTTGTATTTAGATTCGTGTTGCTATAGTCACAATAAACATGGATCGTAATCTACACGCCGCATTTTGGTCCGACTCTCCTTCTCATACAGAAAACCGTTACAGAATCACCCACCACAAAGGGACCAAGCAGCGTGTCAACAGGCAAGAACAGCCCAAAGTGGAGTACAGTATGGACTATACTTCTTGGGAGGAGATAGACAGGTGGGCGGTCGACCCAGGGAGAGTGCCGGAGCCCGCCTGGGATTCGATGGAGCAGTGCGCGGAAGGATATAGGAGAATGGAGTTTGCGAAGCAAGCAAGGCGGCGCGGACGGAGGCCCCATAGTCAGCCCCAAAAATTTATTGGGGGGGGGCTCAGGGAGAGTGTGGCAGAGTCAGGAGCCAGACCTGAGCCAACTCTCCCTGTTTATCGTGAGGAGCCAAGGAGGAGACCAGAACCAGAGCCGGTGTTGGAGGTGAGCGAAACAGAGACTGTGAAGGAGTTAATGGGGAAATTGGAGGAGAGAGAAATGAGGGAGTTGCTGTGTTGGTGTTTTAAACATGGAATTCGCCCGACGGAGCGTGTCGGGGATTTGATGGCACCTGGGTCAGCGCTCCATACTCGTCCTGAGGTGCGTGTTAGTCGGCTGGTGAAGATGGGGCCAGTCTCACGTACCAGGCCTCCTGTGCACCTCCCTAGCCTTGCACGTCCTGTGCCAGCACCGCTCTCAAGATCTCCAGTACGCCTTCACGGTCTAACCCATCCTGTGCCACCTCCACACCCCAGCCCTCCGGTAGCAGCTCCCCGCACCAGGCTTCCTGTGCGTGTCCTCGGCCCAGTACCACCAGTGCCAGCACCACGCATCAGGCCTACAGTGCGCCTCGCCTGTCCAGCGCTGTCGGAGCCCTCCTCCTCTCCAGCGCTGTCGGAGTCTCCCGCCTGTTTAGCGCTGTTAGAGCCTTCCTTCTCTACAGCGCTGCCGGAGTCTCCCGCCTGTTCAGAACTGCCAGTTTGCAAGGAGCTGCCAGTTTGCAAGGAGCTGCCAGTTAGCAGAGAGCTGCCAGTTAGCATAGAGCTGCCAGTTAGCATAGAGCTGCCAGTTAGCATAGAGCTGCCAGTTAGCATAGAGCTGCCAGTCTGCAAGGAGCTGCCAGTCTGCAAGGAGCTGCCAGTCTGCAAGGAGCTGCCAGTCTGCAAGGAGCTGCCAGTCTGCAAGGAGCTGCCAGTCTGCATGGAGCTGCCAGTCTGCAAGGAGCCGCCAGAGCTGCCTGTCTGCAGGATGCCGCCAAAGCTGCCAGTCTGCAAGGAGCCGCCAGAGCTGCCAGTCTGCAAGGAGCCGCCAGAGCTGCCAGTTAGCATGGAGCAGCCAGGGCCGCCAGTCAGCATGGAGCAGCCAGGGCCGCCAGTCAGCATGGAGCAGCCAGGGCCGCCAGTCAGCATGGAGCAGCCAGTCAGCATGGAGCAGCCAGTCAGCATGGAGCAGCCAGAGCTGCCAGTCAGCATGGAGCAGCCAGAGCTGCCAGTCAGCATGGAGCAGCCAGTCAGCATGGAGCAGCCAGAGCTGCCAGTCAGCATGGAGCAGCCAGTCAGCATGGAGCAGCCAGAGCTGCCAGTCAGCATGGAGCAGCCAGAGCTGCCAGTCAGCATGGAGCAGTCAGAGCTGTCAGTCAGCATGGAGCAGCCAGTCAGCATGGAGCAGCCAGAGCTGCCAGTCGACCAGACTCTTCCAGATCTGCCAGTCGACCAGACTCTTCCAGATCTGCCAGTCGACCAGACTCTTCCAGATCTGCCAGTCGACCAGACTCTTCCAGATCTGCCAGTCGACCAGACTCTTCCAGATCTGCCAGTCGACCAGACTCTTCCAGATCTGCCAGTCGACCAGACTCTTCCAGATCTGCCAGTCGACCAGACTCTTCCAGATCTGCCAGTCGACCAGACTCTTCCAGATCTGCCAGTCGACCAGACTCTTCCAGATCTGCCAGTCGACCAGACTCTTCCAGATCTGCCAGACGACCAGACTCTTCCAGATCTGCCAGACGACCAGACTCTTCCAGATCTGCCAGTCAGCCAGACTCTTCCAGATCTGCCAGTCAGCCAGACTCTTCCAGATCTGCCAGTCAGCCAGGATCTGCCAGATCTGCCAGCCAGCCAGGATCTGGTAGATTCATCAACCTGCCTGAGCTTCCTCTCACTCCTGAGCTTCCTCTCACTCCTGAGCTTCCCCTCAGTTCCGAGCTGCCTCAGTCCCGAGCTGCCCCTCAGTCCCGATCTGCTCCTCAGTCCAGTGGGGTTCTGGGTGAGGACTACTAGGCCATGGTCGGCGGCGAGGGTGGACTATCCAGGGACGCGAGGAGAAGGGACTAAGACATTGATTGAGTGGGGTCCACGTCCAGCGCCGGAGCCGCCACCATGGACAGACGCCCACCCGGACCCTCCCTATTGTTTTGAGGTGCGTTCGGGAGTCCGCACCTTAGGGGGGGGGTTCTGTCACACCCTGGTCAAAGTATTTTGTGTTTATCTTTATTTATTTGGTCAGGCCAGGGTGTGGCATGGGTTTTTGTATGTGGTGTGTATGTATGGGGATTGTAGCTAGTGGGGTGTTCTAGCTAAGTCTATGGCTGTCTGAAGTGGTTCTCAATCAGAGGCAGGTGTTTATCGTTGTCTCTGATTGGGAACCATATTTAGGCAGCCATATTCTTTGAGTTTGTCGTGGGTGATTGTCCTTAGTGTCCTTAGTGTTAGTTTGCACCAGTTTAGGCTGTTTCGGTTTTCATTACGTTTATTATTTTGCACTGTTTGTATTTAGATTCGTGTTGCTATAGTCACAATAAACATGGATCGTAATCTACACGCCGCATTTTGGTCCGACTCTCCTTCTCATACAGAAAACCGTTACACGAGGAGTGCCTCGAATAAATACACAATTGCACAATGATTATCACATGGGATGAGACCTGTAATCACAATATAAGTGGCATGAAAGCCAAAACAACACACACACATATATATATATATATATATATATATATATATATATATATATATATATATAATTTCTTACATTTATAGATAATATACAGAGCAATTTCTATCTTTGTCCAAAATCGTTAAGTAAGTCCAATGCAAGGTTAACCACCACTGATTAAACAAAAAGACTGCAGGCAATACGAATAACGGTGCATGTACATTAGATAGAGGTGAATTGTGTTGCTTCGGCCGCCTATTGTGACTCACTTGTAGGGCGTGCTGGTAGCATGTTCGATTGTGCATCAAGAATTCAGCATAGAAAGTTTTTATGAAGGTCTGGTTATTAAATGGGTACGTAGTTCAATAGTAATATCCTCTAAAACTCTCTGGTGACAAACAAACTTTGCTCCCTGTTTCCAATTGTCCACATGGCTGGGAGAACCTATTCAAGTAAGTAAATACATTTCGAAAATGTAAAAAAAACAATATATTATTAGCTAACTAGCTACAGTGCAGGCTAACTCAAATGAGCTGCTAAATGAGCTAACGTAAACTCACCCCATTCCGTACAAATGTGCGCAACCGCAACATTCAATCGAGGCTGCAAAGAAAACTAATGGGACTGTATCGACTTTGTTGACTTCAAAATCTGGGGTGTGAACTAGGTTTCTATTCAACTTAGATCGACATGGTAATTGCTCTATAGCATTGGAGAAAAGTTTTAAAAAACTGACCCTCCAATACATCGTGACGTGTCATGCCGTAACGTACAGCACTCATAAATCAACTATTTCTGTCTTACAGCCTCTCTCCACCAGGTGTAGCACTTCTCTCATCGTTTAAAAACAAGAAATGGACAGTGATGGGGTAAGGGGGGATACCTAGTCATTTTTTGCATCATCACTGTAAGCGATTATGATTCTCAAAGCCGCTGTTAACTTCTGAAGATCACTTTAGCACCGCCCTAAAAACCCGATTCAAATTTGACACAAACTTTCAAATAGGTATGTAATGACACATTATATAAACTCTTTACAGTTTTTTTATTTACATTTTAGAGGCAATAAGGTGATAAGTTGGACAGAGAGTGAAAAAAAGCAGTTTTCCGACACATCTCCTCTCCTTCTCACTATCACGCATTAGTTTCGCTTCCCCACCCGCCATTTTTAAAAAGACCCGACGGAGCTCATTGCCTCCTTGAATTATGCAGAAACGGGCAGCTTGGAGGTCATGTCATTAATTTTGTTGGAAAGGAGAGAAATTATGCTTTACAAAGGTATTGACATTACAGTTGATCTGGAAGTATTAGGTTTTTGGGGCGCTAAAATAAGGTCAACTGTACGGTTAGCTAGTTGGCTTCAACTTCACATACTGTAGATAGCTAGTTAATTTAATTAAATATCATCAGCTACCTAACTTCATATTAGCTAGCTATATTGATGTATTCATTACTGTAAAAAAAATAATTCAAAAGCATTTGTAGGTAGCTAGCTAACAGCCATGGAGGAGGGTGAAAGGATAGCCGTAAAAGTGAGAGTAGGCTATTCTGGATAGGGATGGTACTTTTGTGTAGTTCCTGTCCCTAGAAGTGAGAACGGAGATAATAGCAACATAATAGTCAGTGCGGTTTAATTTGACTATAATAAAGTTTGTTTCTTGTGATGTTTTCTGTCTAAAAATAAAGAGCGCTATGAAAGCCTACGGATCCGCAGTCAAACGACCACCCCTCATCACTGTCAAACGCTCCCTAAAACACTTCTGTGCCTTTCTAATCGACCTGGCCCGGGTATCCTGGAAGGAAATTTAACTCATCCCGTCAGTTGAGGATGCCTGGTCATTCTTTAAAAGTAACTTCCTCACCATTTTAGATAAGCACGCTCTGTTCAAAAAATGCAGAACTAAGAACAGATATAGCCCTTGGTTCACTCCAGACCTGACTGCCCTCGACCAGCACAAAAACATCCTGTGGCGGACTGCAATAGCATCGAATAGTCCCCGCGATATGCAACTGTTCAGGGAAGTCAGGAACCAATACACGCAGTCAGTCAGGAAAGCAAAGGCCAGCTTCTTCAGGCAGAAATTTGCATCCTGTAGCTCTAACTCCAAAATGTTCTGGGACACTGTGAAGTCCATGGAGAACAAGAGCACCTCCTCCCAGCTGCCCACTGCACTGAGGCTAGGTAACACGGTCACCACCGATAAATCCATGATTATCGAAAACTTCAACAAGCATTTCTCAACGGCTGGCCATGCCTTCCTCCTGGCTACTCCAACCTCGCCCAACAGCTCCCCCCCCCCCCCCCCCCCCCCCGCAGCTACTCGCCCAAGCCTCTCCAGGTTCTCCTTTACCCAAATCCAGATAGCAGATGTTGTGAAAGAGCTGCAAAACTTGGACCCGTACAAATCAGCTGGGCTTGACAATCTGGGCCCTCTATTTCTGAAACTATCCGCCGCCATTGTCGCAACCCCTATTACCAGCCTGTTCAACCTCTCTTTCATATCATCTGAGATCCCCAAGGATTGGAAAGCTGCCGCAGTCATCCCCCTCTTCAAAGGGGGAGACACCCTGGACCCAAACTGTTACAGACCTATATCCATCCTGCCCTGCCTATCTAAGGTCTTCGAAAGCCAAGTCAACAAACAAGTCACTGACCATCTCGAATCCCACCGTACCTTCTCCGCTGTGCAATCTGGTTTCCGAGCCGGTCACGGGTGCACCTCAGCCACGCTCAAGGTACTAAACGATATCATAACTGCCATAGATAAAAGACAGTACTGTGCAGCCATATTCATCGACCTTGCCAAGGCTTTCGACTCAATCACCATATTCTTATCGGCAGACTCAGTAGCCTCGGTTTTTCTAATGACTGCCTTGCCTGGTTCACCAACTACTTTGCAAACAGAGTTCAGTGTGTCAAATCGGAGGGCATGCTGTCCGGTCCTCTGGCAGTCTCTATGGGGGTGCCACAGGGTTCAATTCTCGGGCCGACTCTTTTCTCTGTATACAGTATATCAATGATGTTGCTCTTGCTGCGGGCGATTCCCTGATCCACCTCTACGCAGACGACATCATTCTGTATACGTCTGGCCCGTCCTTGGACACTGTGCTATCTAACCTCCAAACGAGCTTCAATGCCATACAACATTCCTTCCGTGGCCTCCAACTGCTCTTAAACGCTAGTAAAAACCAAATGCATGCTTATCAACCGTTCGCTGCCTGCACCCGCACGCCCGACTAGCATCACCACCCTGGATGGTTCCGACCTAGAATACGTGGACATCTATAAGTACCTAGGTGTCTGGCTAGACTGTAAACTCTCCTTCCAGACTCATATCAAACATCTCCAATATAAAATCAAATCTAGAGTTGGCTTTCTATTCCGCAACAAAGCCTCCTTCACTCACGCCGCCAAACTTACCCTAGTAAAACTGACTATCCTACCGATCCTCGACTTCGGCGATGTCGTCTACAAAATAGCTTCCAATACTCTACTCAGCAAACTGGATGCAGTTTATCACAGTGCCGTCCGTTTTGTTACTAAAGCACCTTATACCACCCACCACTGCGACCTGTATGCTCCAGTCGGCTGGCCCTCGCTACATATTCGTCGCCAGACCCACTGGCTCCAGGTCATCTACAAGTCCATGCTAGGTAAAGCTCCGCCTTATCTCAGTTCACTGGTCACGATGGCAACACCCACCCGTAGCACGCGCTCCAGCAGGTGTATCTCACTGATCATCCCTAAAGCCAACACCTCATTTGGCCGCCTTTTGTTCCAGTTCTCTGCTGCCTGTAACTGGAACGAATTGCAAAAATCACTGAAGTTGGAGACTTTTATCTCCCTCACCAACTTCAAACATCTGCTATCTGAGTCTATCTGTAAATAGCCCACCCAATTTTACCTACCTCATCCCCATGCTGTTTATATTTATTTACTTGTTCTGCTCTTTTGCACACCAATATCTCTACCTGTACATGACCATCTGATCATTTATCACTCCAGTGTTAATTTGCAAAATTTGTAATTATTCGCCTACCTCCTCATGCCTTTTGCACACAATGTATATAGACTCTCTTTTTTTTCTACTGTGTTATTGACTTGTTAATTGTTTACTCCATGTGTAACTCTGTGTTGTTGTCTGTTCACACTGCTTTGCTTTATATTGGCCAGGTCGCAGTTGCAAATGAGAACTTGTTCTCAACTAGCCTACCTGGTTAAATAAAGGTGAAAATTTTTTTTGTTTTTGCCTTAGCACTGCACAGCTGATTCAAATGATCAACTTAGATTCAAGCTTCAAGGGGTATTTATTTATTCATTTGTGATGCTATCCTTGATATGATCCTGTTATTGTCACATGCTAGACATGCACATATGTGTCCATGCATCTATCAATCCAACGTTATCATGATTTGTTATCAGGGATATTATACTTTAGTAATCCACAATGACCTGGTGATGTAAAAGTCTAATAATTACATTGTCTCCCACATTCCTACAGATACCTTGTCACTGGAGATTCCTTCAAAACGAATGCCTACAGTTACAGTGCCTTGCGAAAGTATTCGGCCCCCTTGAACTTTGCGACCTTTTGCCACATTTCAGGCTTCAAACATAAAGATATAAAACTGTATTTTTTTGTGAAGAATCAACAACAAGTGGGACACAATCATGAAGTGGAACAACATTTATTGGATATTTCAAACTTTTTTTAACAAATCAAAAACTGAAAAATTGGGCGTGCAAAATTATTCAGCCCCTTTACTTTCAGTGCAGCAAACTCTCTCCAGAAGTTCAGTGAGGATCTCTGAATGATCCAATGTTGACCTAAATGACTAATGATGATAAATACAATCCACCTGTGTGTAATCAAGTCTCCGTATAAATGCACCTGCACTGTGATAGTCTCAGAGGTCCGTTAAAAGCGCAGAGAGCATCATGAAGAACAAGGAACACACCAGGCAGGTCCGAGATACTGTTGTGAAGAAGTTTAAAGCCGGATTTGGATACAAAATTATTTCCCAAGCTTTAAACATCCCAAGGAGCACTGTGCAAGCGATAATATTGAAATGGAAGGAGTATCAGACCACTGCAAATCTACCAAGACCTGGCCGTCCCTCTAAACTTTCAGCTCATACAAGGAGAAGACTGATCAGAGATGCAGCCAAGAGGCCCATGATCACTCTGGATGAACTGCAGAGATCTACAGCTGAGGTGGGAGACTCTGTCCATAGGACAACAATCAGTCGTATATTGCACAAATCTGGCCAAGAAGAAAGCCATTTCTTAAAGATATCCATAAAAAGTGTTGTTTAAAGTTTGCCACAAGCCACCTGGGAGACACACCAAACATGTGGAAGAAGGTGCTCTGGTCAGATGAAACCAAAATTGAACTTTTTGGCAACAATGCAAAACGTTATGTTTGGCGTAAAAGCAACACAGCTCATCACCCTGAACACACCATCCCCACTGTCAAACATGGTGGTGGCAGCATCATGGTTTGGGCCTGCTTTTCTTCAGCAGGGACAGGGAAGATGGTTAAAATTGATGGGAAGATGGATGGAGCCAAATACAGGACCATTCTGGAAGAAAACCTGATGGAGTCTGCAAAAGACCTGAGACTGGGACGGAGATTTGTCTTCCAACAAGACAATGATCCAAAACATAAAGCAAAATCTACAATGGAATGGTTCAAAAATAAACATATCCAGGTGTTAGAATGGCCAAGTCAAAGTCCAGACCTGAATCCAATCGAGAATCTGCGGAAAGAACTGAAAACTGCTGTTCACAAATGCTCTCCATCCAACCTCACTGAGCTCGAGCTGTTTTGCAAGGAGGAATGGGAAAAAATGTCAGTCTCTCGATGTGCAAAACTGATAGAGACATACCCCAAGCGACTTACAGCTGTAATCGCAGCAAAAGGTGGCGCTACAAAGTATTAACTTAAGGGGGCTGAATAATTTTGCACGCCCAATTTTTCAGTTTTTTGATTTGTTAAAAAAGTTTGAAATATCCAATAAATGTCGTTCCACTTCATGATTGTGTCCCACTTGTTGTTGATTCTTCACAAAAAAATACAGTTTTATATCTTTATGTTTGAAGCCTGAAATGTGGCAAAAGGTCGCAAAGTTCAAGGGGGCCGAATACTTTTGCAAGGCACTGTAACCTGTAGGGTCCTGCAAGGTTGGGTGACCAGGGCCATCTGGGACTGCCTCCTGGAGGAATTCAGATCTGTGAAGGCTACCTGTCCTGCATAAGTCCATGGTAGACTTGTTTACGTAATGCTGTGCGTTTTGTTTCTAACCTTACTTTGCTATCTGACAACTTTACAGTTTTTACTTTTTAATTACCGTTTATATTTTTTGTTTACCCCTCACTCAACTTTTCTTTTTTTTTCTCAACTTTTTCACTCCGAACGCTTTATCTGGACGTGGTTCGTCAGGACCTCCACCAGCCGAAGCTAAGTAGTAACATTAACATTTCTTCTTATTGCAGTCGCTTCACTCATAATATAGGAGAACGATCGCCTTACGGCAAGGACAGCTGTGCTGCAAGCCCAGCTTCAGACTCAATCGTTAGGCAAGGGTCATTTCAGTGTAGGAAAGGATGAAACAGCATCTGTGCCATCAGTAAGTACAGATAGTAGTATAAATCCCCTCGCACGGTCCTATCAGCCGGACAACTTTCTCATGGCTTCTGGAGGGAAATGCTGTAGGAATGCTCAACCGGTGTCGCTCACTCAGCCAACAGAAACTTTCAACCGGTTCTCCCCATTAAGCAGTGAGTCGGAGTCAGAGGCCGAGCCTTCTCTGGTCTCTACTCCTCCCGTTACGGGGTCTGAGACGCCGAAGCCTCCCACCATTAGCTCTGACAAATTGAAAACCCTAGTCATTGGCGACTCCATTACCTGCAGTATTAGACTTAAAATGAATCATCCAGCGATCATACATTGTTTACCAGGGGGCAGGGCTACCGACGTTAAGGCTAATCTGAAGATGGTGCTGGGTAAAGCTAAAACTGGCGAGTGTAGAGAGTATAGGGATATTGTTATCCACATCGGCATCAACGATGTTAGGATGAAACAGTCAGAGGTCACCAAGCACAACATTGCTTCAGCGTGTAAATCATCTAGAAAGATGTGTCGGCATCGAGTAATTGTCTCTGGCCACCTCCCAATTAGGGGGAGTGATGAGCTCTACAGCAGTCTCACAACTCGAACGCTGGTTGAAAACTGTTTTCAGCCCCTCCCAAAAGATAGAATTTGTAGATAATTGACCCTCTTTCTGGGACCAAACCTGGCCTGTTGAGGAGTGACTGACTCCATCCTATCTGGAGGGGTGCTCTCATCGTATCTACGAACATAGACAGGGCTCTAACTCCCCTAGCTCCACAAGAAATAGGGTGCAGGACAGGCAGCTGTTAGCCAGCCTGCCAGCTTAGTGGAGTCTGCCACTAGCACAGTCAGTGTAGTCAGCTCAGCTATCCCCATTGAGACCGTGTATGTGTCTCGACCTAGGTTGGGCAAAATTAAACATGGCGGTGCTCGCCTTAGCAATCTCACTTGAATAAAGATCTCCTCCATTCCTGCCATTATTGAAAGAGATTGTGATACCTTTTCACGCCCTGACTTTAGAGATCCTTTTTATGTCTCTATTTTGGTTTGGCCAGGGCGTGAGTTGGGGTGGGCATTCTATGTTTTGTGTTTCTATGATTTTCTATTTCTATGTTTTGGCCGGGTATGGTTCTCAATCAGGGACAGCTGTCTATTGTTGTCTCTGATTGGGATCCATACTTAGGTACCCTTTTTCCCACCTGTGTTTGTGGGAGGTTAACTTTGTTTGATGACACATAGCCTGAAGCGTCAAGGTTTGTTTGGTATTGTTTATTGTTTTGTCGGCGTCATTTCTTAAATAAAGTAAAATGTACACTCACCACGCTGCACCTTGGTCCTGATCCTTCAACAGCTGTGACATACCTCACATCTCAAAATAGGGCTACTTAATGTTAGATCCCTCACTTCCAAAGCAGTTATAGTCAATGAACTAATCACTGATCATAATCTTGATGTGATTGGCCTGACTGAAACATGGCTTAAGCCTGATGAATTTACTGTGTTAAATGAGGCCTCACCTCCTGGTTACATTAGTGACCATATCTCCCGCGCATCGCGCAAAGGCGGCGGTGTTGCTAACATTTATGATAGCAAATTTCAATTTGCAAAAAAAAAACTGACGTTTTTAAGCTTTGAGTCATGAAATCTATGCAGCCTACTCAATCACTTTTTATAGCTACTGTTTACAGGCCTCCTGGGCCATATACAGCGTTCCTTACTGAGTTCCATGAATTCCTATCGGACCTTGTAGTCATAAAAGATAATATTCAAATTTTTGGTGACTTTAATATTCACATGGAAAAGTCCACAGACCCACTCCAAAAGACTTTCGGAGCCATCATCGACTCAGTGAGTTTGTTACATGGAATAAATGTTGTGGATCTTAATGTTTTTCCTCAAAATCCTAGACTATCCGACCACCATTTTATTACGTTTGCAATCGCAACAAATAATCTGCTCAGACCCCAACCAAGATTCATCAAAAGTCGTGCTATAAATTCTCAGACAACCCAAAGATTCCTTGATGCCCTTCCAGACTCCCTCTGCCTACCCAAGGACGTCAGAGGACAAATATCTGTTAACCCCTTAACTGAGGAACTCAATTTAACCTTGCGCAAAACCCTAAGTGCAGTCGTACCCCTAGAAACTAAAAACATTTGTCATAAGAAACTAGCTCCCTGGTATACAGAAAATACCAGAGCTCTGAAGCAAGCTTCCAGAAAATTGGAACGGAAATGGCGCCACACCAAACTGGAAGTCTTCCGACTAGCTTGGAAAGACAGTACCGTGCAGTATCGAAGAGCCCTCACTGCTGCCCGATCATCCTATTTTTCCAATTTAATTGAGGAAAATAAGAACAATCCAACATTTATTTTTGATACTGTCGCAAAGCTAACTAAAAAGCAACATTCCCCAAAGGAGGATGGCTTTCACTTCAGCAGTAATAAATGCATTAACTTCTTTGAGGAAAAGATCATGATCATTAGAAAGCAAATTACGGACTCCTCTTTAAATCTGCGTGTTCCTCCAAAGCTCAGTTGTCGTGAGTTTGCACAACTCTGCCAGGACCTAGGATCAAGGGAGACACTTGAGTGTTTTGGTACTATATCTCTTGACACAATGATGAAAATAATCATGGCCTCTAAACCTTCAAGCTGCATACTGGACCCTATTCCAACTAAACTACTGAAAGAACTGCTTCCTGTGCTCGGCCCTCCTATGTTGAACATAATAAACGGCTCTCTATCCACCGGATGTGTACCAAACTCACTAAAAGTGGCAGTAATAAAGCCTCTCTTGAAAAAGCCAAACCTAGACCCAGAAAATATAAAAAACTATCAGCCTATATGGAATCTCCCATTCCTCTCAAAAATTTTAGAAAAAGCTGTTGCATAGCAACTCACTGCCTTCCTGAAGACAAACAATGTATACGAAGTGCTTCAGTCTGATATTAGACCCCATCATAGCATTGAGACTGCACTTGTGAAGGTGGTAAATTACCTTTTAATGGCGTCAGACCGAGGCTCTGCATCTGTCCTCGTGCTCCTAGACCTTAGTGCTGCTTTTGATACCATCGATCACCACATTCTTTTGGAGAGATTGGAAACCCAAATTGGTCTACACGGACAAGTTCTGGCCTGGTTTAGATCTTATCTGTCGGAAAGATATCAGTTTGTCTCTGTGGATGGTTTGTCCTCTGACAAATCAACTGTACATTTCGGTGTTCCTCAAGGTTCCATTTTAGGACCACTATTGTTTTCATTATATATTTTATCTCTTGGGGATGTCATTCGGAAACACAATGTTAACAGTCACTGCTATGCGGATGACACACAGCTGTACATTTCGATGAAACATGGTGAAGCCTGTGTTTCAGACATAAGGAAGTGGATGGCTGCAAACATTCTACTTTATACTCGGACAAAACAGAGATGGTTGTTCTAGGTCCCAAGAAACAAAGAGATCTTCTCTTGAATCTGACAATTAATTTTGATGGTTGTACAGTCATCTCAAATAAAACTGTGAAGGACCTCGGCGTTACTCTAGACCCTGATCTAGACCCTGATCTCTCTTTTGACGAACATGTGTGCCAGAGGAGAAGTCTGCTGCTCTGCAGGATACTTCAAGGATAGGGTCCAACAACGCAGCAAGAGATGCAATCCGTGTGCGGGAGATCTTCACCTCCTACTTCTTTGAAGAGGGTGCTGTTCTGTTACAGGAATTAAATTCCTACATGTTTTAATACCGAATTAAAATGAAACACTCTGTCAATTCCTAAGAATTTGTAAGACTCTTATTTGCATAAAATGGACAGAGACCAGTCTCAAAATCAATCAGCAGCGTTTATTCTCAAGAGTACTGAACATGATACAGGTTATAAACTGAAAATGACGTGATTCGTTTTCGTACTACCCCGTCTCATCTCCACTCCAGTACAATGGCTGTATAGTTCTCAAGCCTTCCCACATCGTCTCTCCCAACTTAGATAATTTATGACCCGAGCCAAGGTCTGCCTGTGTAGATAAGCATTCTAGCCAGTCTGACGATAAATTCATTCATTTCTACCAAGGAACAGACAGACATTGTTCGACTTCTTGATTATAATTACACACATTATATTCAGTACTAGGATAAAAAGAGAATTCATACATATACAGTAACATAATAGTATTCTGATTAGTCAGTCCTGATTGAAATGTATACATAATTAGTCATTATTGATTAAAAAAAATCCCTTAACATGTTCCCTGGCAACACCATAGACTACGCTATGCACAACCAAAGGCTCTTTTAAGAGGCATTCACATTGCAATAAGATTATTCTTCCATTTACTTAGCTATGTCAACTGCAGGTACTCAATTCCCAGATTCTCTCCCTTTGATTTCTACTTCTCAGGTGAGGTTGCTGTTTATAGGTAAGGGTGTGATGTCTGTACACAAACAACCTAGTCTATTTTAAATCACCCATATTGAAAAAATTTAGATCAATTAGACACCCTACAACACACACCTACACACTCATGTATCAATCTGATTGATGGATTGTGTTGTGCAGCAAGCAGGCCCGCGTGTATAAATATGGCTTTTTCCACCTTCAAAGAATAGGCAAGAGAGCCAACCATGGAGAATAGTAAGACACTTCATTATTTCTATAACTACACTATATGTTTGTCCTCGTGTGTCCGTTCATGTTTTTCAGCATAAAGTACTCTGCAGCCACTTAGTGTGGTGTGGACACCAGGTGAGGCCACACACGCAGATTCCTCTTGAACACTGTCTCTTTAAATACCTTATTTCTCAATAACAGTCTCTCCTTCACGTCATCCCTTTCTCCTCGTCTCCCTAAATCCTTTAGGTTATATCACCCTTTCTCCTCGTCTCCCTAAATCCTTTAGCTTATATCAGCTGTGTCGGTGAACCCCTCCCGCATCTGAACTGGCTACATAGAGGGCACAGCATGATCAGAGGTGAGAGGTCACTTGGTCAGGTCAACAGTAAGTATTATTAAGGAAATGCTTTACATTGAAATTCAGATCTTTTTCACTGCCTCCCACACCACCTTCGCGCTGCCCAAAGGTCCCCTGCCCTCTCCGCTTCTCACGCTTTCCTTCCATTGAAATGAATGCGAAGCTGATTTTCACCCTGCGGCAACCTGTGCTAGTGTATCATGCCCGTCAGTAATGATATCATAATAACTCATGGTGAGATGAAGGAAAAAACAAAAACTACAGAAGAACTCTGAGAGCCTGTGTTTTTATTCACCTGGAGATTGTTACAGACATACACTGCATCACACGACAGACGCTAGTTACTGAACCTAACCCGTCTGGTCCTGTACTGTGGCTGGCTGGCGGTGCTTCAATAAGGAGTACTTGCACAAGCAGGCCACTGAAACTTTGTCCCAATCCTACCGTAACATTGTCACAGATAATCGTAGACCTGGCTGAATGCTATACTGGCTTACGCAGCAAGTTACATGCGGCGCTGTTGCTACACTATGTATCTACATTACTGCAGCCAGTTTCATGCAACTGGTGTCCTGAATGTTATTCTTTTTTATTCTTTTTTTGTACTTGTTTACCCCTTTTTCTCCCCAATTTTGTGATATCGAATTAGTAGTTAGTCTTGTCCCATTGCTGCAACTCCCGTACGGATCGAACCCGGGTCTGTAGTGACACCTCTAGCAGCACGATGAAGTACCGTAGACCGCCGCACCACTCGGGAGGCCCCTGAATGTTATTCTAACCTTAATATTGCAGCCAGGGCCAAAGAGTAGAGAGGAGAGGAGCAGATAATAATAATTACAGTTTTTGACCATCTTTCCTTCAAATTAGCAGAAAGCCATTTGATCAGAATAATTAAGAATCTCCAGGTCAACCATAGACCATTTCTTTAACGTAAGAGACCCCAGAGAAAGAGATGTGCAGCTGCCTTCCAACATAATATGTCACTGGAATACACACATCATCATTATCATCTTGACACAATGTACATCCTCCACTGACACAGTACAACTACATTGAGGGGACGAAGCTGTTAGCTGATTATTTTTATGAGATCTCACTACTACAGAAGGTGCAGGATATATTTCCATCCAAGCTGTGACCACGATAATTATGCTGTAGGTGACAGTATTGTGCTAGTTGAGTGCCTGGATTTCCATCAATAATGGCTGATCCCATGCTGTGACTCCACTCTCCCAGGGTTTCTCAGGGGGAGTGTGATATCCAAAAACCACATGTCCATTTCACCACACAATGAATAGGTTACAGGCGTGTGAAACAAGACAAATATAAGCACCCCTAATAGACCCTTGAATCATTATTATTACATAGCCTGAATGAGGTTTATTGCTTACCATAGGAACAACATTTTAAAAATAAAAAGGGCAAAGACAAATGGTTGGATATCTTGTGAAATCAATGCATTGATGATGAAGGAGTGGCTAACAGGAGACAGTCAATAAATTAATTTATCTCTGAAATGTCAAGGTTAAACATTGTGACTCAATAAACACTTATGTGTAATTCAAGTGTTAAACGACCCAAGTGTTTAAAAGACAACTTGGGTATCATGAAATCAGTTATGTCTTTCATCTTGAACAAAAACATGTTTATATTGCAGATCAGTTGTGATGCATTTGTGTGACTGTCTGTCACCTGTAGCTGGAGTCAAGTGAGTCAGTCAGTGTGGATGTCTGTCAGAGTGGGCTGGGCGGGAGGGGGCAGGGTTATGCAGACATTAGATGGGATTAGGAGGAAGCAACAGGTGTGTTTTTATTTATTATGCTGACAGGTCACTGTGTCAGTCTGCTAGAGGAGAAAACAGAGTGAGAGAGAGAGAGAGAGAGAGAGAGAGAGAGAGAGAGAGAGAAAGAGAGAGAGAGAGAGAGAGGAGACAGACAGACACAGTCGGTGAAGGTTAGAGGGAGTGTGAGAGAAACTGCAAGGAGAGACACCAACATTGAGAATTGGACAGTATCAACAGAGAGGTGATGGAACCCATGGGTGATGTTCTCCACCTGTTAGTCATCCTGTCCTTGTTGGAGAAGGGCAATGCCAAAGTGGGACACTTCAAAGCAGCAGGAGCTACAGCACCAGGAGATATCATCATTGGAGGGCTGTTTCCCATCCATGAGGGAGTAGAGGAATCCCCCAACATCTCAGCACCCCATGAACCACATTGTGTCAGGTGAGTGTCAAGATAAGATAGGGTGTTGTATAAAGATTTTGAAAGAATCTGTATGTCTGTCTGTCTCTCACTCTCTATCCCACTCTCCCTCTGTAAAATGTCACATTAATATGCAATTATATCTCAAATAGAAGAGAATAGTATTTTTTTATTTGTTATGTTCCATTTGTTTTAACGTCTGTGTTTGGCTAGTGAGGGGTCAGGGGTCAATCCAACACATCCTGACTGATGGCAGCCCATTCTTGCATAATCAATGCTTGGAGTTTGTCAGAATTTGTTGTTTTTTGTTTGTCCACCTGCCTCTTGAGGATTGACCACAAGTTCTCAATGGGATTAAGGTCTGGGGAGTTTCCTGGCCATGGACCCAAGCCACTTAGTTATCACTTTTTTATAGTTATTATTATTTTTATTTTTTTAATTTGACACCTTTTTCTCCCCAATTTCGTGGTATCCAATTGTTTTAGGAGCTACTATTTTGTAGCCTTGTCTGCTTATTGCAGTCAGGATTAACGTCATAGAGGATACCACTGACTCAAAGAGGTCTCATGAGCCCCTCCTATATAGTAGAATCCTCTTTCAAGTTTCTAAAGACGGTTGACATGTAGTGTAAGCTGTAGGAAGTGAAACTTTATCCATATCTCAATGTGTATTCGGTAGGCCAAGCTTTGAAAAACTACAAACCTCAGATGTCCCACTTCCTGGTTGGATTTTTCTCAGGTTTTTGCCTGCCATATGAGTTCTGTTATACTCACAGACATCATTAAAACAGTTTTAGAAACTTCAGAGTGTTTTCTATCCTATACTAATAATAATATGCAAATATTAGCATCTGGGACAGAGTAGGAGGCAGTTCACTCTGGGCACGCTATTCATCCAAAAGTGAAAATGCTGCCCCCTATCCCAAAAGGGATAAGGAAATGCATAGGATATATTGTACCCTCCATGACTATTAAAACCTACCCTAACCAGAAACCGTGGATAGATGGTGGCATTCGCGCAAAACTGAAAGCGTGATCCACCGCATTTAACCATGGAAAGGTGACTGGGATTATGGCCAAATACAAACAGTGTAGTTATTCCGTCCGCAAGGCAATCAAACAAGCAAAATGTCGTTATAGAGACAAAGTGGAGTCGCGATTCAACGGCTCAGACACGAGACATGTGGCAGGGTCTACAGACAATCACAGGCTACAAAAAGAAAACCAGCCACGTCACGGACACAACATCTTGCTTACAGACAAACTAAACACCTTCTTTGCCCGCTTTGAGGATAATACAGTGCCACCGACGCGGCCCACTACCAAGGACTGTGGGCTCTCCTTCTCCGTGGCCGACGTGAGTAAGACATTTAAATGTGTTAACCCTCGGCTGCCGGCCCAGATGGCATCCCTAGCCGCGTCCTCAGAGCATGCGCAGACCAGCTGGCTGGTGTGTTTACGGACATGTTCAATCTCTTCCAATCCCAATCTGATGTCCC
This sequence comes from Oncorhynchus mykiss, assembly GCF_013265735.2. Lineage (NCBI taxonomy): Eukaryota > Metazoa > Chordata > Actinopteri > Salmoniformes > Salmonidae > Oncorhynchus > Oncorhynchus mykiss. The sequence goes on along the minus strand of NC_048567.1, from coordinate 18,246,277 downwards.
CACATGTCTCAAGATGGCCATCATTGCTCCTGTACCCGAGAAGGCAAAGGTAACTGAACTAAATAACTATCGCCCTGTAGCACTCACTTCTGTCATCATGAGGCTAGTCAAGGGTCATATCACCTTCACCTTACCTGTCACCCTAGACCCACTTCAATTTGCTTACCGCCCCAATAAGCACACAGACGATGCAATTGCCATAACACTGCACACTGCCCTATCCCATCTGGACAAGAGGAATACCTAGAGTATGTAAGAGTGTTGTTCATTGATTACAGATCAGTATTCAACACCATAGTACCCTCCAAGCTCATCATTAAGCTAGAGGCCCCGGGTCACAACCTCGCCCTGTGCAAATGGGTCCTGGACTTCCTTACGACTTCAGGAAACAGCAGAGGGCGCACCTCCCTATCCACATCAATGGACAGCAGTGGCGAAGGTGGAAAGTTTTACGATCCCGGACAAAATAAAATGGTCCACCCACACAGACAGTGTTGTAAAGGAGGCGCAACCCTCACAAACTTTTACAAATGCAGAATTAAGAGCATCCTTTCGGACTGCATCGCTGCCTGGTTCGGCAACTGTACCGCCCTCAACCGCAAAGCTCTCCAGAGGGTGGTGCAGTCTGCACAACGCATCACCGGGGGCAAACTACCTGCCCTCCAGGACACCTACCCTGTGTCACAGGAAGGCCAAAAATATAATCAAGAACAACAATCACCCGAGCCACTTTCTGTTCACCCCTGCTACCATCCAGAAGGCGAGGTCAGTACAGGTGCATCAAAGCTGGGACCGAGAGACTGAAAAACAGCATCTATCTCAAGGTCATCAGACTGTTAAACAGCCATCCCTAACACAGTGAGGCTGCCTCCTACATACAGACTTGAAATCATTGACAACTTTAATAAATGAATTACTTGTCACTTTAACAATGCCACTTTAATAATGTTTACATATCTTGCATTACTCATCTCATAGTGCCTTGCGAAAGTATTCGCCCCCCTTGAACTTTGCGACCTTTTGCCACATTTCAGGCTTCAAACATAAAGATATAAAACTGTATTTTTTTGTGAAGAATCAACAACAAGTGGGACACAATCATGAAGTGGAACGACATTTATTGGATATTTCAAACTTTTTTAACAAATCAAAAACTGAAAAATTGGGCGTGCAAAATTATTCAGCCCCCTTAAGTTAATACTTTGTAGCGCCACCTTTTGCTGCGATTACAGCTGTAAGTCGCTTGGGGTATGTCTCTATCAGTTTTGCACATCGAGAGACTGAAATTTTTTCCCATTCCTCCTTGCAAAACAGCTCGAGCTGTTTGGGAAATCTTTTTGTATCCAAATCCGACTTTAAACTTCTTCACAACAGTATCTCGGACCTGCCTGGTGTGTTCCTTGTTCTTCATGATGCTGTCTGCGCTTTTAACGGACCTCTGAGACTATCACAGTGTAGGTGCATTTATACGGAGACTTGATTACACACAGGTGGATTGTATTTATCATCATTAGTCATTTAGGTCAACATTGGATCATTCAGAGATCCTCACTGAACTTCTGGAGAGAGTTTGCTGCACTGAAAGTAAAGGGGCTGAATAATTTTGCACGCCCAATTTTTCAGTTTTTGATTTGTTAAAAAAGTTTGAAATATCCAATAAATGTTGTTCCACTTCATGATTGTGTCCCATTTGTTGTTGATTCTTCACAAAAAAAATACAGTTTTATATCTTTATGTTTGAAGCCTGAAATGTGGCAAAAGGTCGCAAAGTTCAAGGGGGCCGAATACTTTCGCAAGGCACTGTATGTATATATGTATACCATTTAGAATAAGGCTGTAAAGTAACAAAATGTGGAAAAAGTCAAGGGGTCTGAATACTTTTCGAATCCTCTCTCTCTCTCTCTCTCTCTCTCTCTCTCTCTCTCTCTCTCTCTCTCTCTCTCTCTCACTCTCACCCTCTGTGTGTGTGTGGTGTGTGATTCTGTCCGCATGTATGACTAAGTGTTCGTGAGAGAGAGTTGATTTGCACTGACAGGTTAACCACAGACAGTGTGATGATCCAACTATGCTTTATGTACCTTACACACACACACACACACACACACACACACACACACACACACACACACACACACACACACACACAAACACAGGTTCAACATGGTCGGGTTCACCCAGGCATTGGCTATGATCCACGCTGTAGAGTCGGCCAACAGATCCCCTGTCCTGACTACTCTAGGGATCTCTCTTGGGTACCGTATCCACGACTCCTGCTCTGATGTCACCACCGCTCTGAGGGCCTCAGCTGACTTCACACAGGTAAAGGCTCTTCAGCCAAAACGTTGGTCAGATTAATCCACAGCAAGAATAAACTATTTGTATAGTTTATCTTCTATTAATCAGCACCTCACATAAAGGTTGTACATGTTTTACTTCACACAGGATCCAAACACAGGAGCCAACACCTCCACCTGTTCCCCACCCATCATGGCCGTCATTGGGGCCTCTTCCTCTGAGATTTCCATCGCTGTTGCCCGGCAACTCAACCTGGAGCTCATTCCTCAGGTAAGCAGTCCAATCCCACCCACAAAGTGACGATTGATGTAACAAAAGGGTTGATAAAACAATAAATAACTAAGTTGTGTTGAATAAATTAAATAGACAGTAATGATGATACAGATGAAGGACAAAATCACTTCAACATTGGACAACCAGAAATAATTCTCTCTTCGAATCATCACAGATCAGTTACGCCTCCACTGCCATCATCCTGAGTGACAAGATCCGTTTCCCTGCATTCCTGAGGACCGTACCTAGCGACCTGTACCAGACACGGGCCATGGTCCAGTTGCTTAGCGACAGCAAATGGACCTGGGTCGGCGTGGTCACAACGGATGGAGACTACGGCCGCTCTGCCCTGGACAGCTTCGTCTCCCAGGCAACCGCCTCAGGGATTTGTGTGGCCTTCAAAGAGATCCTCCCTAACTCGCTAACCAGTCCTGACGGCGAATCAGCATTCAGACAAGCCACCGCCACCCTCCTCGGGAACCCCAATGTCAAGGTGGTGGTATCGTTCGCCAGGCCTATTCACATGATGTACCTGTACCAGGAGTTGAGGGTTTGGGGGTCGCTTCTGGGGGAGAAGGTGTGGGTGGCCAGTGATAGCTGGTCCTCATCCAAAGAGGTCCTGGGAGAGATGGACCTCCTAGATATCGGCCATGTGGTGGGCTTCTCCTTCAAAAGAGGGAACCTTGCTCCTTTCCATCGCTACCTGATGAATCTGATTAACATCAATGATGTCATAGGAAACAACTCCTTCCTAAAGGAGTTCTACTCACTGCTAAACGAGTCGGGAGATCCCGGGTTTAGGTCCTCCTTCACAGTCCCAGCAGAGATCCTGCTAAACAACAGCGATGCGAAAGTGGTCTTCAGTGTGGAGATGGCTGTCAGTGCCATCGCCCATGCAGTGGCTGATATCTGCAGCAGAAAGGACTGCAAGACACCAGGCACGGTCCAACCCTGGCAGGTAGCTACTGCACAATTCCTCATGTCTACAGCACATCAGACTGTACTTATATATTGTATCTCATGTAATATATCTCATATACACTGAATATACCAAATATGAGTAATACCTTCCTGATATGTAGCTGCACCCCTGAATTTGCCCTCAGAACAGCTTCAATTTGTCAGGGCATGGACTCTACAAGGTATCGAAAGTGGTCTACAGGGAAGCTAGCCCATGTTGACTCCAATGCATCACACAGTTGGGTCAAGTTGGCTGGATGTCCTTTTTGTAGTGGACCATTCTTGATACACACAGGAAACTGTTGAGCGTGAAAACCCCAGCCAGCGATGCAGTTCTTGACACCTGGCACATACAGTTGAAGTCGGAAGTTTACATAATACATTTAAATACATTTAAACTCAGTTTTTCACAAATGCAGCCATTTAATCCTAGTAAAAAATCCCTGTCTTAGGTCAGTTAGGATCACCACTTTATTTTAGGAATGTGAAATGTCAGAATAATAGTAGAGAGAACGATACATTTCAGCTTTTATTTTTTTCATCACATTCCCAGTGGGTCAGAAGTTTACATACACTCAATTAGTATTTGGTAGCATTGCCTTTAAATTGTTTAACTTGGGTCAAACGTTTCGGGTAGCCTTCATACAAGCCTCCCACAATAAGTTGGGGGAATTTTGGCCCATTCCTCCTGACAGAGCTGGTATAACTGAGTCAGGTTTGTAGGCCTCCTTGCTCACACATGCTTTTTCAGGTCTGCTCACACATTTTCTATGGGATTGAGTTCAGGGCTTTGTGATTGCCACTCCAATACCTTGACTTTGTTGTCCTTAAGCCATTTTGTCACAACTTTGGAAGTATGCTTGTGGTCATTGTCCATTTGGAAGACCCATTTGCGACCAAGATGTAACTTCCTGACTGATGTCTTGAGATGTTGCTTCAATATATCACATAATGTTACTCCCTCATGATGCCATCTATTTTGTGAAGTGCACCAGTCCCTCCTGCAGCAAAGCACCCCCACAACATGATACTGCCACCCCCGTGTTTCATGGTTGGGATGGTGAACTTCAGCTTGCAAGCCTCCCACTTTTTCCTCCAAACATAACATTGGTTATTATGGCCAAACAGTCAGACCAGAGGACATTTCTCCAAAAGTACGATCTTTGTCCCCATGTGCAGTTGCAAACCGTAGTCTAGCTTTTTTGTGGCGGTTTTGGAGCAGTGGCATCTTTATGTTGATATAGGACTCGTTTTACTGTGGATATAGATACTTTGGTACCTATATCCTCCAGCATCTCCACAAGGTCCTTTGCTGTTGTTCTAGGATTGATTTTCACTTTTCGCACCAAAATACGTTCATCTCTAGGAGACAGAACGTGTCTCCTTCATGGGCGGCATGACGGCTGCGTGGTCCCATGGTGTTTATACTTGCGTACTGTTTGTACAGATGAACGTGGTGCCTTCAGGCGTTTGGAAATTGCTCCCGAGGATGAACCAGACTTGTGGAGGTCTACAAAAAAAGTTCTGAGGTCTTGGCTGATTTCTTTTGATTTTCCCATGATGTCAAGCAAAGAAGCACTGAGTTTGAAGGTAGGCCTTCATACATACACAGGTACACCTCCAATTGACTCAAATGATGTTCATTAGCCTATCAGAAGCGTCTAAAGCCATGACATCACTTTCTGGAATTTTCCAAGCTGTTTAAAGGCACAGTCAACTTAGTGTATGTTAACTCCTGACCCACTGGAATTGTGAAACAGTGAATTATAAGTGAAATAATCTGTCTGTAAACTATTTCTGTCTGTGAAAAATGACTTGTGTCATGCACAAAGTAGATCTCCTAACCGAATTGCCAAAAATATAGTTTGTTAAAAAAAAACTATAGTTTGTTAACAAGAAATTTGTGGAGTGGTTGAAAAACGAGTTTCACTGACTCCAACCTAAGTGTATGTAAACTTCCGACTTCAACTGTACTATCATATCCCGTTCAAAGGCACTTAATGGTACACATACACAATAAAATAAAATAAACGTATTTAACCTGTCCCCTCCCCTTGATCTACACTGATTGAAGTGGATTTAACAAGTGACATGAATAAGGGATCACAGCTTTTGTCTGGATTCACCTGGTCAGTCTATTTCATGGAAAGAGCAGGTGTTCATAATGTTTTGTATACACAGTGTACTTTTGATATAGCTTGGGTCTATGGTATGTGTTTTTATATTTGAAAATATTTTTGCATATTTTTTTCAGGTGCTTGAAACCCTGAGGGGCAGTCGCTTTGAGCTGGAGGGGAAAAGCTACAGTTTTGACCAGAAAGGAGACATCAACCTGGGCTATGATGTAACCTTGTGGAGGTCTGTGAGAGGGGTCATCAACATCCATGACGTTGTAGCTGTGTACCATCCAATCAACAACAGCTTCAGCTATACCAGCGGAAACACCAACAATCTCACTGACCTGAGGGTAAGGGTAAGGGTTAGGTCTCAATCTCTTTTAGTCTGTTTGCTAGGCTGCCACACAAAGGTTCAAGTACACATACATATTAACCTGTTATTCTCATTTGACATACAGAGACAAAAACACAAACAGGTCGGAATGTCAAAAAATATACTTCTTCTTCCTCAAAGTGACTAAAGAAAACTAAACATGGAAATTCAATAACTCCTAATCAGTGAAACAATGGGCATTGTTTGAATGTGAAAACCACATACCTTGGCACATACTGGGAGCACCTGTCTGTTATCACACATTCCTGTGAGATCTCAGTTTGAATACACTTGGCATATTGAACATGGTTTTAAATCGAGAGAGAGTTTAAACTGTGCCCAGGAAACTGGCCTTACACGTAAAGGCTTATTTGAATACTACTATTAATAGAATTAAGTCACAGTTTTCTTGGGTCAGCCATTTAAATTAGTGCGTTGTGTCCCGGTGCAGGATGTGGTGTCTGTTTGCTCACCTAGCTGTGAACCTGGGAAGTTCAAGAAGTTTGCTCAGGGTCAGCACACCTGCTGCTATGAATGCATCAACTGCACTGAGAACCACTACTCCAACAACCCTGGTTAGTTCTCCTGTCCTGTCTCTCTATACACACCAGTGTACTATGTCTCTCCTCAGTAAACAGGTGTTGCCCTGTTGTTCACACAATCTTCCTCCATGTCTTCAATATGTTATCTAAGATTTCCCAACACTGTTCTTATCCAAAACAGTTAGTACTAGGCAACAACACACATATTTCTAAATGCTAGACAGTTGTTCAAGCACTATCCTACCTTACAACCCTTCTCTCCAGACATGGACCAGTGTCTCTCTTGTGACACAAAGAGAGAGTGGTCCCTGGAAGGGAGCTCTGGGTGTACCCACAAGACCCTGGAGTTCTTCTCCTGGCAGGATGGATTTGCGGAGGTGCTGCTGGCGCTGGCGGCCCTGGGCATCGTCCTGGTTCTCCTGGTGGGGGCGCTCTTCCTACACTACCACCAGACCCCCGTTGTGAAGGCTGCCGGGGGGCCTCTCTCCCAGATCATCCTGCTCTCTCTAGTGGGAAGTTTTGCTAGTGCTGTGTTCTTTGTAGGTCAACCCAGCAGCCTACAGTGTAAGGTATGTACGGTACACACAGTCCGAATGTACCAGTGTTATTTTGTGAATTCATGGTTTATTGTGTGTGTATTGTTCTGAACCTTTTGTTACTTTGTGGTAAGGAATTCAGTTTGTAAATGGAAAGCAGATATAAATACAAAGAGATAATACATTTCTGTCTCAATGTCTCATATCTTCTCATCTCATCATCAAGGTGCGTCAGGTGCTGTTTGGCCTCAGCTTCACCCTGTGTGTTTCCTGCATCTTGGTCAAGTCCCTGAAGATCCTGCTGGCCTTCCAGCTCAACCCTGACCGGAAGGATGTTCTCCGCCGCCTCTACCAACCGTATGCCATCATCTGTCTCTGCGTGGCCCTACAGGTCCTCACCTGCACCCTGTGGCTGGTCCTGCAGAGCCCCCGGGAGAAGGCCACAGTCTTCACCACCACTGTGTTGGCCGAGTGTGACGAAGGCTCCCAAGTGGCGTTTGGTGTGATGCTGTGCTACATCGCTGTCCTGGCGCTCGTATGTTTTGCCTGCGCGTTTAAAGGCCGCAAGCTGCCACAGAAGTACAACGAGGCCAGGTTCATCACCTTCAGCATGCTCCTCTACCTGATGTCCTGGCTGATATTTGTGCCCGTCTATGTGACCACCTCTGGGAAGTACCTGCCAGCAGTGGAGATGGTGGTCATCCTCATCTCCAACTATGGCATCCTCAGCTGTCATTTCTTCCCCAAGTGCTACGTCATCCTCTTCAAGAAGGAGCACAACACCAAGAGTGCCTTCATGAAGAACGTGTATGACTATTCCAGAAAGGGCATTACTGACTCTAGCTCTGTCTCTGAGATTTCAGTCTCTCAGACAGAAGGGTATCGCATCAGTCACCCTTACTCCATCAGTTCACCTTCCTTCTTCATGTCTCCTCCACCAGTAGAACCCACAGCACCTCAGAATTACTGGTCCGTTGACCAGAACATTCAGAGCATTGACACTGTAACCCATTGCACCGTCGTAGACCATGGAGTGTTTGTCACAGGTCAGCTGACTCGACCACACCATCTGAGGAGAAGCATGAGCCTATGAGTGGAGTGGAGCAGTGTCTGGAACTTTTACATCTTACAGTACATCACACAGTGTGTCTCTGTGATCCTATCTTTGGTTTGACTGTTCCCATTTTGCTTAGTCTACTGGTATGTTTTTTGCCCAAATTGGTTGTTGACTTTTACATTCAAGGCAATTTAGGTAACACTTTATTTGACACTGATATAGACATGATAAACAGGCATAAATTCTGTCATACAGTGTCATGTTTATCCAGGGGCGCAACTTTGGTTTTAGAAATTGTGGGGACATAATTTACACTACCGTAAGGACATCAAAATGATGAAATAACACATGGAATCATGTAGTAACCCAAAAAGTGTTAAACAAATCAAAATATATTTTATACTTGAGATTCTTCAAATAGCCACCCTTTTCCTTGATGACAGCTTTGCACACTCTTGGCATTCTCTCAACCAGCTTCATGAGGTAGTCACCCGGAATAGAATTCAATTAACAGGTGTGCTTTCTTAAAAGTTAATTTGTGGAATTTCTTTCCTTCTTAATGCGTTTGAGCCAATCAGTTGTGTTGTGACAAGGCAAGTTGGGTATACAGAAGATACCCTATTTGGTAAAAGACCAAGTCCATATTATAGGAAGAACAGCTTAAATAAGCAAAGAGAAACAACAGTCCATCATTACATTAAGACATGAAAGTCAGTCAATATGGAACATTTGAAGAGCTTTGAAAGTTTCTTCAAGTACAGTCGCAAAAACTATCAAGCAATATGATGAATATGGCTCTCATGAGGACTGCCACAGGAATGGAAGACACAGAGTTACCTCTGCTGCACGCAATAAGTTCATTAGAGTTACCAGCCTCAGAAATTGCTTCACACAGTTCAAATAACAGACACATCTCAACATCAACTGTTAAGAGGAGACTGTGAATCACGCCTTCATGGTCGAATTGGTGCAAAGAAATCACTACCAAAGGAGACCAATAAGAAAAAGAGACTTGCATGGGCCAAGAAACACACGCAATAGACATTACCGGTGGAAATTTGTTCTTTGGTCTGGAGTACAAATCTGACATTTTTGGTTCCAACCGCCGTGTCTTTGTGAGACGCTTGTGGGTGAACAGATGATCTCTCCATGTGTTTTTCCCACCGTAAAGCATGGAGAAGGAGGTGTTATGGTGTGGGGCTGCTTTGCTGGTGACATTGTCTGTGATTTATTTAGAATTCAAGGCACACTTACCAGCAGGGCTACCACAGCATTCTGCAGCAATACGCCGTCCCACCTGGGATGGGCTTAGTGGGACTATCATTTGTTTTTCAACAGGACAATGACCCAACACACCTACAGGATATGTAAGGGCTATTTGACCAAGAAGGAGAGTGATGGAGTGCTGCATCAGATGACCTGGCCTCCACAATCCACCGACTTTAACCAAATTGAGATGGTTCGGGATGGAAAAGCAGCCAATGTGGGAACTCCTTCAAGACTGTTGAAAAAGAATTCCAGGTGAATCTGGTTGAGGGAATGCCAAGCGTGTACATAGCTGTCATCAAGGCAAAGGGTGGCTATTTGAAGAATCTCAAATATAAAATATATTTTGATTTGTTTAACACTTTTTTGGTTACTACATGATTCCATATGTGTTATTTCCTAGTTTTGATGTCTTCGCTATTATTATACAATGTAGAAAATAGTAAAATAAAGAAAAACCCTTGAATGAGTAGGTGTCCAAAATTTTTTGTTCTACAAATTTTTGATGGGTAGTGTCTGTGCTAGAAAAATAGTCCTGTAGTTTAGAATCTGCATCATCTGACAATTACCGTATTGAGTGAGTTATTGGTACTTCCTGCTTTAGTTTTGCTTGTAAGCAGGAATCAGGAGGATAGAGTTATGGTCAGATTTGCCAAATGGAGGGCGAGGGAGAGCTTTGTACACGTCTCTGCGTGTTGATGCAAACCGCATGCAAACCTGCATGCAAACCGACAGACATTCAAAGATTCACACAGATACAACGATTCACAAAGATACATCACAAGCCAATGTATTTGAATAAGAAATAGTAATCGTGTATGTAGCATATGCATTTACATTCAGAGGTACAAGGTAAAAACAATTTACTCATTGTCAAATGTTGGATGAGAGGGTGGGTTTAGCATGGATAATAGCAGATCATTGCGGTCAGTCTGCTAGCGTTAGATGATAACAGCCTCTGGCAAATCTTCTGTCATGTAGTTTCTTCTACTCTGAGAATTCCCCATTCTGAACCTGCCTGTCTGGTTATGACACAATAACACCATGAGGAGAGAGACAGTGAGAGGGAGAGAGAGAAAAGGGATGGAGAAAGAGAGCAAGAGAAGGAGAGAAAGAGAGTTGGTAGGGTACAGAGAGGGTAACAGGTGTCCCTGGGGATAGTGTATTGTGGTAACCTTGAGGTTAGAGGCAGCATCAAAATGAAACCATGATGTCTCTGTCAAGAATATCTTTATCAATAATGTTTGTCCTAATCAATTCAGATGATGCCCTCACTAAGTTCATAACAGCTAAATATTAGTCATAAAGAGTTCCACAGAAACTCAGCTTACACCATTCTCACACTTCGAACCCATCTCAATTCCGGTTAACTAACATTGGACAAATGCTACACCGAAACAGGATGTGGATGGAATTCTTCTCTTAGAATGCATAGTCACTGACACTCTGAGGAAATAATCGCCCGTGAGCAGGAAGAGTCAGCTTTAACTGGGAGTGTTTATACTTTACTATTCTATGCGGCAATCCTAATTCTGGATTGCTAATCAACTTGTTAGTGAGAAAAGGTGACAATGTGTTATGAATAGGGATAGTTTAGGTGTTTTTTTGTGTGGATCACAACAGTTAGAACAACAGTTAGAACAGCAAGGCAAGATATGCAAGCTCTGTAGACCTGCTATCATGATGTGAACAAAAAATATGCTTCCACTGTCACACATAAAAATACAATAAACAACACAGTTTCCTTTGATGGGACCAATTCAGAGATGCGGTATAGTTCTCATTGTTGTTTTACAGTGGTTGTCTCCAGTCCTGTGACGTATGACACTCTCATGTAGACTCCTACCGGTTACTTCTCGTGATCACACTGAGGTTGAGTTAAGGGAAATGGCTGGGGGGGGGGTGGAACTGGATCAGCTGCATAGACAGCACCCACACACAGAACGTGTCTGGAGGTATGCTTCCTTCTGTCACACTGAGGTTGAGTTAAGGGAAATGTCTGGGGGGTGGAACTGGATCAGCTGCATAGACAGCACCCACATACAGAAAGTGTCTGTAGGTGTGTGTGTATTTCATAGGAATTGAACAAGTTCTGACGAAACCATAATTGCTTTTGTGCAGAGGAATAGATAGGTGTCCTGTAGACAAAATCCACTAAATTCCGTCTGACAAGAGGCATTGTGTATCAGATCATTTTACGTATTTATTTTTCATTATTTTACAGTCAAGTCAACATTAACCCCTTATAGAAGATCCAGACAACAGCTCCAAGAGTAACACAGAGAGGATCTGTTAAGTCCAGCTTCACACACAGCCCTTTATGGTCCAATGGCATAAAGGAAACAGAACCACAATGGTGGCATGTTATGGTAATCACCTAAACTAAGGGATTCTGGACAGCATATCCCAGAAGTCCTTATAACCTCTGTATCAAAGCCAAAACGAAAACACAAAATGATTCCCAAATGGGGGAGAAATAAATCAGCCTTAAACATAATAAAATACACATCATCCAATCGTACAAACATGAGAAATATTAGAAAACTATACACCATTTTTGATGTGCTTGACAAAATGTAGCATTAAACTGTTTACAGTTGTTTTTTTGTGTGCAACACAACAGTTAGAACTACAGGGCAACATATGCAAGCTCTATAGACCTGCTATCATGATGTGACTTTAAAAAAAAATACAATAAACAACCGTTTCCTTTGATAGAACCAATTTTGAGATGCAGAGTCTGTCTTTCAACCTGTGGTAAACAGTGGTGTGAAGTGAAGTTGTCATTGTTGTTTTACAGTAGATGCCTCCAATCATGTATGACGCACTCAGGTAGACTCCTACTCGTTTCTTCTTGTGATCCCACTGAGGTTGGCTTAGGTCAGCGTTTCCCAAACTCGGTCCTCGGGACCCCAAGGGGAATGCTAATTTTGTTTTTTGCCCTAACACTAAACAGCTGATTCAAATTATCAAAGATTGATGATTAGTTGATAATTTGAATCAGGGGTGGAACTGGATCAGCTGCATATACAGTGCCCACGTACAGAAAGTGTCAGGAGGTAAACGTGCCTTCACAAAGTATTCATACCCCTTGACTTATTCCACATTTTTATGTGTTACAGCTTGAATTCAAAATGGATAAAAGTATCTAATTTACATAAGTATTCACAACCCTGAGTCAATACATGTTAGAATCACCTGAGTTTTTGGGGGTAAGTCTCTGGCAGCTTTAAACACCTGGATTATACAATATTTGCATTATTCTTTTTAAATTATTCAAGCTCTGTCAAGTTGGTTGTTGATCATTGCTAGTCAGCTATTTTCAAGTCTTACCGTAGATTCCCAAGGCAATTTAAGTTAAAACTGTAACTGGGCCTCTCAGGAACATTCAATGTCGGTAAGCAACTCCAGTGTATATTTGGCCTTCTGTTTTAGGTTATTGTCCTGCTGAAAGGTGAATTTTTCTCCCAGTGTCTGTTGGAAAGCAGACTAAACCAGTTTTGTATCTAGGAATTTGCCTGTGCTTAGCTCTATTCTGTTTATTTTTATCAACAAAAAAAACTCCCTAGTCATTGCCAATGACAAGCATACTCATAACATGATGCAACCACAACCACCTTGAAAATATGAAGAGTGGTATTTAGTGATGTGTTGTGTTGGATGTGCCCCAAACATAACGCTTTGTATGAAGGGCAAAGTTAATTTCTTTGCCATTTTTGTTTTGTTTTACTTTAGTGCCTTATTGCAAACAGGATGCATGTTTTGGAATATGTGTATCCTGTACAAGCTTCCTTCTTTTCACTCGGTCATTTAGGTTAGTATTGTTGAGTAGCTACAAAGTTGTCGATCCTCAGTTTTCTCCTATAACAGCCATTAAACTTTGTAACTATTTTAAAGTCACCATTGGCTTGAGAGGTTCCTTCATCTCTGGCAACTTAGTTAGGAAGGATGTCTATATCTTTGTTGTGACTGGGTGTATTGATACACCACCCAAAGTGTAATTAATAACTTAATAATTTTACCCATCTACCAATAGGTGCTGTTCTTTGCAAGGCATTGGAAAACCTCATTGGTCTTTGAGGTTTCATCTGTGTTTGAAATACACTGCTAAACTGAGGGACCTTACAGATAATTGTACAGTTGAAGTCGGAAGTTTACATACACTTAGGTTGGAGTCATTAAAACTCGTTTTTCAACCACTCCACTAATTTCTTGTTAACAAACTATAGTTTTGGCAAGTCGGTTAGGACATCTACTTTGTGCATGACACAAGTAATTTTTCCAACAATTGTTTACAGACATTATTTCACGTATAATTCACTGAATCGCAATTCCAGTGGGTCAGAAGTTCACATACACTAAGTTGACTTTGCCTTGAAACAGCTTGGAAAATTCCAGAAAATGATGTCATGGCTTTAGAAGCTTCTGATAGACTAATTTACACCATTTGAGTCAATTGGAGGTGTACCTGTGTATGTATTTCAAGGCCTACCTTCAAACTCAGTGCCTCTTTGCTTGACAACATGGGAAAATCAAAAGAAATCAGCCAAGACCTCAGAAAAAAAAATAGTAGACCTCCACAAGTCTGGTTCATCCTTGAGAGTAATCTTCAAATGCCTGAAGGTACCACGTTCATCTGTACAAACATTAGTATGCAATTATAAACACCATGGGATCACATAGCTGTCATACCGCTCAGGAAGGAGATGCGTTCTGTCTCCTATAGATGAACGTACTTTGGTGCGAAAAGTGAAAATCAATCCCAGAACAACAGCAAAGGACCTTGTGGAGATGCTGGAGGAAACAGGTACAAAAGTATCTATATGCACAGTAAAACGAGTCCTATATCGACATAACCTGAAAGGATGCTCAGCAAGGAAGAAGCCACTGCTCCAAAACTTCCATGAAAAAGCCAGACTACAGTTTGCAACTGCACATGCGGACAAAGATTGTAATTTTTGTAGAAATGTCCTCTGTTTGGTCATAATGACCATCGTTATGTTTGGAGGCTTGCAAGCCAAAGAACACAATCCCAACCGTGAAGCACGGGGGTGGCAGCATCATGTTGTGGGGGTGTTTTGCTGCAGGAGGGACTGGTGCGCTTCACAAAATAGATGGCATCATGAGGGAGTAACATTATGTGATATATTGAAGCAACATCTCATGACATCAGTTAAATCTTGGTCGCAAATGGGTCTTCCAAATGGACAATGACCCCAAGCATACTTCCAAAGTTGTGACAAAATGGCTTAAGGACAACAAAGTCAAGGTATTAGAGTGGCCATCACAAAGGCCTGACCTCAATCCCATAGAAAATGTGTGGGCAGAACTGAAAAAGCGTGTGCGAGCGAGGCCTACAAACCTGACTCAGTTACACCAGCTCTGTCAGGAGGAATGGGCCAAATGTAAACTTCTGTCCCATTGGGAATGTGATGAAAGAAATAAAAGCTGAAATAAATAATTCTCTCTATTATTATTCTGACATTTCACATTCTTAAAATAAAGTGGTGATCTTAACTGACCTAAAACAGGGAATTTTTACTAGGATTAAATGTCAGCAATTGCGAAAAACTGAGTTTAAATGTATTTGGATAAGGTGTATGTAAAACTTCTGACTTCAACTGTATGTGTGGGGTATAGATATACGGTAGTGATTAACAAATCCTGTTAAACACTAATATTTCACACAGAGTGAGCCCATGCTTGTGACTTAGGCAAAGTTTACTCCTGAACTTATTTAGGCTTGCCAGAACTACAGGGGTTGAATAGTCAATGACTCAAGACATTTCAGATTTTCATTCTTAATTTGTAAACATTTCTAAAAACATAATTCCACTTAGACATTATGGGGTATTGTGTGTAGGCCAGTGACTCAAAATCTCAATTGAATCCATTTTTAATTCAGTGTGCAACACTTCAAGGGGTGTAAATACTTTCTGAAGGCACTGTATCTCCAGCAGTCACACATAGGACTAATGCCCCATGTAGCGTATGCACTGTTACCTCAAAGAAGCTCTGATAACAGGGCCAGGACCAGTCTTCTAAAATCAGCTGCAGTCAGAGTCACTAATAGTCCCCCGTAGGAACTGTAACAGGCTAGACAAGGTCTATTGTAAGGTTGTGTGTGTGTGTTTCATTCATAAGCATTGAACAGAAGTTCCGTTAAAACCATAATCGAAGACAAAATCCCCAATATTCCAGCCGAAGAGGCTGTAACAGAATTTTATTTTATTTATTTATTCTTCATTATTTTACAGTCAACATTAACCCTTCAAAAGAGAGCCAGACAACAGCTCCATGAGTAACACAGAGAGGAGCTGTTGAGTCCAGCTTCACACACAGCCCTCTGTGGTCCATTGGGTTAAAGTAAACAGAACCACAACGGCAGCATGATATGGTAACCACATAAACTAGAAGATTCTGGACAGAATACCACAGCAGTCCTTATAGCCTCGGTTTCAAAACCAAAACAATTCCCAAATGAGGGAGAACTAAATCAACCTAAAACAAAAATAATATCATCCAATTGTACAAACATGAGAAATACTAGAAAACTATACAATTTTTAATGTGCATGACAAAATGTAGCACTACAAACTGTTTCCATCTCACGTAAATATAATTTCCAAGTCCTAGGATCAATTAATATGGTACTCAAAATGTATACAGCATGTACAATTTTCAAAAACACAACATGCCAAAAGTAAATAGCCAGGTTTCAGGAGTGATGAGTTTAAAACTAAAAGAAAAGTAGAATGCTGAAATACTGTGCTTGTAGTCACACACACACATAAAGGCTCAGCGGTTCAGTATAGCCAGGTCGGGTTGCCTCCACCAATCAAGAGTTCATATAAAAATGTTATTAAAAAAAATAAACAAATTTAAGAAGTTCTAAACAATCCATGTTCTGGAAGCCATTCTAAACAATCCATGTTCTGGAAGCCATTCTAAACAATCCGTGTTCTGGAAGCCATTCTAAACAAACCATGTTCTGGAAGCCATTCTAAACAAACCATGTTCTGGAAGCCATTCTAAACAAAACATGTTCTGGAAGCCATTCTAAACAAAACATGTTCTGGAAGCCATTCTAAACAAAACATTTTCTAGAAGCTATTCTAAAAGGTGAGGGGAACCAGAGGAGACAAACACATGACCAACAGAAGATCAGAATAAAGCAGCAACAGGTAAGTGTGCAAAGACTCAACCATAAGTACAACACTACTGCATCTCAGTCAGAAAACACATTATACTGCAATAAATCCCCCCTTCCAATTAGTAGGAATTTCTTTCCCCTATATAATTTCTTACATGTATATATAATATACAAAGCACTAGAGTTCAACTGAGCATTTTCTATCAACGTCCAATAGTGTTAAGTCCAATGCAAAGTTAACCACCAATTAAACAAAAACACTGCAGCAAAACAAATAAGTCATGACATCATAACTCATGGTGAGATGAAAGAAAAAACAACTACAAAAGAACTCTGAGAGCCTGTGTTTTTATTCACCTGGAGATTGTTACAGACACTGCATCACACGACAGACGCTAGTCACTGAACCTAACCAGTCTGGTCCTGTACTGTGGCTGGCAGGCGGCGCTTCAATAAGGAGCACTCACACAAGCAGAACACTCCTCAACGTTACCCTAACGTTGTGTCAATCCTACCGTAACATTGTTATAGATAAGCATAAGCCTGGCTAAACGCTTTGACTATTGCAGCAAGTTACATGCAGTGCTGCCCTACACAATGCATCTACATTACTGCGCTCAGTTCGATGCAACTGGTGTCCTGATGTTATTCTAACGTTAATATTGCAGCCAGGGCCAAGGAGTGGAGAGAAGATAATGACAGTTTTTGACCATCTTTCTCTCAAATGAGCAGAAAGACATTTCAACGGAATAAATAAGATTAGGAATCTCCAGGTCAACCATAGTCCATTTCAACATTGAAGAGAGACCCCAGAGAAAGATGTGCAGTTGCTTTCCAACTTAAATAATATGTCACTGGGATACACACATTATCATCTTGACACAATGTACATCCTCCCAATGAAAACAGTAGGCTGTCAGTAGCCTACTGTTCTCTCAGCTCTGGTCAAAGGGTACAAGTGAGGAAATGAGCTGATACAGTCACTAAACCTCTTCAGGACACTAGTTTGGACTATCTGGTGAAATCCAGAGAATCTTCAGTCAAATGCTTCATGTGTTCATATCTTTTGTTTTATTTTTGAAGACTGAAGAGGTCATTTCACATTTCAAAAGGAGATATGGAGGACGATTGAGACACCAGTGTCGTAATAATAATAATAATGTATTATAATAATATCACAGGAAATAATGATAAAATGAAAATGATAATGATAAAATAAAAACATTTTAGGGAGTAAGACAAAATATCAGCCAACTCTTTCTTTCATATTCATACAGCTGCAGGAAGTCTCAAACACTAAGAATGAGCTGTCCTAAGTCAGTCTTTCAGTCAGTCTCTCTCTCTCTCTCGTGCTCGCTCTTTCCAGATAGGGTGGCGTGGAGGAAGGTTTGGAGAGAGAGGTGGAGCAGGTGGGTCCAGTGAGAGAGGAGAGATGGGGTAGTGTCATCAGTTCAGGTCTAAAACAGCCCTATGGAGACTGGACTCTCTGGGGTGATAGTAGTAGATACTCAGAGGGGTGAAGGTCAAAGGTCAGGGTTGGTTAGAGCTGGAAGCCCTCCATGGGCCCGTCTTGCTGCTGGAAGATAAACTGGCCCTGGTTCTGGTCCACCTGCGGGGCGATGCTAGCGTCCTCCTCCTCCACACCAAAGTAGTGCTCGATCAGGTCAAAAGCCTTCTGGTAGATCTCCTGATTCTCATGGCTCTGCAGGAACTCTATCTTGTCCAGACCTGCCGTGGACATTTTTACATTTAGCAGATGTTATTATCCAGAGCGACTTACAGTCAGTGCATTCAACGAAGGTAGGTATGACATCCACACAGTCATCACAAATACAACTTTCCTCAATAAAGCAGACATCAGCTAAAATCAGTGCTAGTAAGAAAAGCCAGTGGACACACACGCACACAAATTAATATCAGGCCTTAGTGACTCACATGACAATACTGAGTCATAATCACTAACTAATGGCTGTTTAAATTTGGCAGCATGTGTCCTTGCAACTTATTAGATAACTACAGAGTACACTATTCACTTCACAGCAACATATCTACTGCCATCTAGTGGAACAGTGTGCATTCCACTGGCTAAGTGATTATCCATAGCCTAATGACATTTCTCCTTCTCCCTGAAGAGTGCAATCGTTCCCTCTCCCTCCTTACGTCAGTGCATTCCTTATAAATCCACGAGACATTTGCTATTTCAGGGAGAAGGTGGAGAAACAGAATTGAGCGTACATCTAAGGGTTTATTCCTGTCCCATTCTCTTATGTTGTGTGTGTGTGTGTGTGTGTGTGTGTAAAAAACATACCATAGGCTTCCTCTATGAGGGCACAGTAAGGATTGATGCCAGTGCCGTTCTGCTTGGCCTCCTGCTCTCCCAGTCTCAGGATGTTCTCCAGGCCGTTCAGTGACACCTGCACTATCTTACTGTCCATCACTGTCAGCAGGTCACACATGGGCTTGATGGTGTTCAGACTAACCAGGTACCTACAGGGACAGCAAGACAGTGTTTGACATTTATTCACATTTGTTAATTTGGTTTAGCAGAGATACAGGTCTACTACACTGGGACACCACTTTTGCCGAGCATGAAACTACTCCCATTAATTTCATGAATTCTTGGCGTAAGCAGCGAGTTTCCAAAATGATGCTCTGGTTCTATTTAATAATTTATTACCTAATCTGCTCAGGAGTGCCCCCAGAGGTAGCGTTGGTTATAGCCCACGCTGCTTCCTTCCTGGTGCGGAACTCTGCCTTCTGAAGAATCTCTATCAGCACTGGGAAGATGTTGGCATCTATCACCGTCTGACCAAGATAGAGAGATAGAACAGTGAGATGACATTATACACACACACACACAAATAGGTTGTTGTCAATAAAACATCACAATAAGGTGCAGAGTGTTCGATTTGCCTGCTGGGGGTCAAGAAGACCCCCAGCTCCTCTAAAACCATTGACAACTACATGCCGTTTTCATGCTGTTTAAAATATCTTAACCTCATGAAGAGCATAGTCAGAACTACACAGTTCAGATTATTCCACATTTAGCTCTCAGAGTTAAACAAGTAACCATGCTTGTCATGATAAGTAAACATCAATTGGTCATGTAATTTCAGATACTTGAGGGTAACCTCCCGATATCTCTCAATATAGGCCACCATTAAGAGGATGATATTACAACCAAATAGTTAACATTTATTTAACAATCCATTGAAAACAGCATGTAGTTGTCAATGGTTTTAGCAGAGCTCGCAGTCTACTTGCCCCCCAGCAGGTAAATTGAACACTCTGCACCTTGTTGTGACATTTTAGCAATAATGACCTACAGTGTATAAAATATTATGAACACCTGCTCTTGCCATAACAGACTGACCAGGTGAAAGCTATGATCCCTTATTGATGTTACTAGTTAAATCCACTTCAAATCAGTGTAGATGAAGGGGAGGAGACAGGTTAAAGATGGATTTTTAAGCCTTGAGCCCTGGATTGAGCATAGGTGCCATTCAGAGGGTGAATGGGCAAGACAAAATAAGTTCCTTTGAACAGGGTATGGTAGTAGGTGCCAGGCACACCGGTGTGTGTCAACAACTGCAACACTGCTGGGTTTTTCACACTGAACAGTTTCCTGTGTGTATCAAGGATGGTCCAATACCCAAAGGAGATGCAGATAACTTGATACAACTGTGTGAAGCAATGGAGTCAACATGGGCCAACATCCCTGTGGAACGCTTTCAACACCATGTAGCGTGCATGCCCTGACGAATTACAGCTGTTCTGAGGGCAAAAAGGGGTGCAACTCAAAATTAGGAAAGCGTTTAATATTTTGTACACTCAGTGATAAAATCCTTCAGACAACTACTTAAAACAACATGCTAGAGGTCGACCGATTATGATTTTTCAACGCCGATACCGATTATTGGAGGACCAAAAAAGCCGATACATTTTTTTTAATCGTCCGATTAATCGGTATTTGTAATATTGACAATTACAACAATACTGAATGAACACTTACTTTAACTTTAACTTAATATAATACATCAATAAAATCAATTTAGCCTTAAGTAAATAATGAAACATGTTCAATTTGGTTTAAATAATGCAAAAACAAAGTGTTGAAGAAAGTAAAAGTGCAATATGTGCTATGTAAGAAAGCTAACGTTTCAGTTCCTTGCTCAGAACATGAGAACATATGAAAGCTGGTGGTTCCTTTTAACATGAGTCTTCAATATTCCCAGGTAAGAAGTTTTAGGTTGTAGTTATTATAGGAAATATAGGACTATTTCCCTCTATACCGTTTGTATTTCATTAACCTTTGACTATTAGATGTTCTTATAGGCACTTTAGCATTGCCAGTGTAACAATATAGCTTCCGTCCCTCTCCTCGCTCCTCCCTGGGCTCGAACCAGCAACACAATAGCCACCATCGAAGCAGCGTTACCCATGCAGAGCAAGGGGAACAACTACTAGAAGGCTCAGAGCGAGTGACGTTTGAAACGCTATTAGCGCGCGCTAACTAGCTATCCATTTCACTTCGGTTACACCAGCCTCATCTCGGGAGTTGATAGGCTTGAAGTCATAAACAGCGCAATGCTTGACGCACAACGAAGAGCTGCTGGTAAAACGCACGAAAGTGCTGTTTGAATGAATGTTTAGCACCTGCTTCTGCCTACCACCGCTCAGTCAGATACTTAGATACTTGTATGCTCAGTCAGATTATATGCAATGCAGGACACGCTAGATAATATCTAGTAATATCATCAACCATGTGTAGTTAACTAGTGATTATGATTGATTGTTTTTTTATAAGATAAGTTTAATGCTAGCTAGCAATTTACCTTGGCTTACTGCATTCGCGTAACAGGCAGTCTCCTTGTGGAGTGCAACGAGAGGGAGGCAGGTCATTATTGCATTGGACTAGTTAACTGTAAGGTTGCAAGATTGGTTCCCCAAGCTGACAAGGTGAAAATCTGTCGTTAACCCACCGTTCCTACGCCGTCATTGAAAATAAGAATCTGTTCTTAACTGACTTGCCTAGTTAAATAAAAGGTATAAAAATAAAATACTTATCTATTTATTAAATCGGCGTCCAAAAATACAGATTTCCGATTGATATGAAAACTTGAAATCGGCCCTAATTAAATCGGCCATTCCGATTAAATCGGTCAACCTCTACTACGTGCTACCATCAAGCACAGGTACACACACACACCTGGATCTGTGCTCTGTTTCCAGCTGTAATGTTAGACACAGTCCAGCAGGCCTCCTTCTTGATGGACTCCTTGGGACTACTGAGCAGGTGTAATAGGCATGGCAATGCCGAGCAGTTCAGAATCACCTGGAACAATCCACACACACAGTGAAGATTACACACCAGTCCCCACACACACACACACACACACACACACACACAGCTAGGACCATGTGAAGGATCAAAACTCCACACACACATCAGGGTGAAGAGAGACAAAGCCATTGGGAGGTAGCAAGAAAATAAACTAGTTCTACCTGAGTCTGAATGTCATCGCCTGTCACTATGTTTCCCACAGCACGCAGCGCGGGAGAGACCACCTTATAGTCACTGTGCCTGGGAAAGACCAAAAACACCACATTCAGTGTGCACCAACATCTACATTTCTTGTGTGTGTGTGTCTAGTAGTACTTACATGAGTAGCTCCACCAGTCTGCGGCAGACCCCAGAGTCGATGACGGTCTGTATCTTGTCATTGGGTCCGTCAGACAGGTAAGAGAGGGCCCAGCAGGCATCAGCTAACACATCTGGGTCACTACTGAACAGCAGCCTGGACAGCACACTCAGACAGGGAGACACCTGGGGGATGAGGAGAGAGAGAAAGCAAAGAAAAGAGCAAGGGGGAGGAAGACAGACAGAAAGAGGGATAATGGTGAAAGGAGAACATTAAGTTTTGCTAAGAGAATGGCTTTGAGAGAAATTAGTCAAAATCCCAGAGTGGTTTGTGCATTTGACAGGAGAGATCTGTTGGACTGTTAGAACTTTCCTCTGATTGGGCAATGTGGGAATAGACCCCTTTACCTTGGTGAAGTCAGGGGGGGGGTTCTTCCCTCTACACAGGTTAGACAGAGCCCATACAGCATTCCTAGTTGTGGTGAGACGGTTGGATTTAGCCAGCAGCCTGAGGGGGGAAAGAACAGTTCTCAGTACACCTTGCTTCTCTGACCGCAATTAAACTGTTAAACCTGACTAATCTGATTATACAAAGTATTAGGTAATGGTATGAAACTCTACTTCTCCTTGTTAAAACGACATGGGCCTACAGACTGATAAAACCAAGCTCGCACACACACATACTGTTGTAGGGAGGGCAGGATGCCACAGTTGAGAACGTAGTCTCTGCACTCTGCGTTGTCCCCGGCAATGTTCCCCAGGGCCCACACGGCCTGAAATACACCAATCACTCGTCACCTCTAAACCAGCAGCCATGCATATTGCCATTCCGTAACATTGCAGCTATATTGCATGCAGCTAGGAGCCATATTATACAGTGCTGCAGCTAGGCTATATTTCCACACAAACATCAGCACCATATAGAGCTGGGCTTGGAGGGCCATACCATATACTGCTACATAACCGCACAGCTAAGACCATATCGGGCTGGGATTGCTTAGTATTTGGCTATGCTAAAACCCATGAAAGGGGAGTGAATAAGAGATAACTTCAGGGAGAAGGGTAGAGAATCAGAATGCAGTCATAGCATTTATATTTAGGGAATGCAAAAATAGCTGGTTTACTATTCAGATAGGATCTTCTTGGCAGGACAAATCCCATGACATCTTATTCCCACTCCTGCTAGACATCGATGTGACCCATGTGTTAGTGTCCAATCATGCTACAACTCTTCCCCAGGGCTTCAGCCCCCCCCCCCCCCCAGGCTGTTCAGTCACCTGCTCCTGGACATCCTCGTAGTCCGAGTTGAGCAGCTCGATGAAGATGGGCACGGCTCCCATCTCAATAACCACCTTGGTGTGCAGGAAGGTCCCAGAGGCAATGTTGGTCAGGGCCCAGGCTGCCTCAAACTGTGTCACACACACACATTTCACACCACGGTCACATGGGGAGCATAGTACAAGCCCTCATAGACAGATACACAGGCTGAAGAGTTACGATTGACTGAGTGTCATAAAGGGGCAGAGGAAAGTTCACTAGCTACGTCTTTTGACAGGGAGCAATACAATGCAGATGTCATGCAGACTGACTAATGCCAACAGGATGTGATATAATATTACAGAATCTGACTTAATTTCATATATTCCAACAGCTTTCTGTTAGTGTCATTTTGTGTAGTGAATACATTTGTTGATTTCTAACACACCAAACCAAGAATTCCCAGCACATCCAACTAACGGACAGACAGAGACCCAGCCACCTGACCAACCTGAAGAGTGCAGTTCTCACTCCTCTTGAGAAACTCCACAAACTTATTGACGACCCCTGGGGTGAGAATGACCTCATCGATGGGAGGGTTGGGCTCTGATAAGGAGAGAGAAGAGAGCATGACAATGACATCACACTCCTAGCTTAAAAACATCATGGTTCATGGCTGAAAACGTGTGATGCTAAAACAATCCAATACGGTGTTGAGGGAATAGCATCAGGTCCAACAAAGGCATTACTTGCAGACATTTGGCACGAACAATCCATCTTTGTTGTTGAGAAAACATACTATACAAGACCAAACTATGTCCCGTCCCAAACGGAACCCTATTCCCTATATAGTGGGTCCTGGTCAAAAGTGCACTAAATAGGGAATTGGGTCCCAATGGAGACATCTCCTAAATAATACAGGTGGCATGAGCCCTGCATTGGGGTGTTATGAATTGCATGATTCACACAGACCTTTGGAGAGTAACTTCCTGAATTTCTGTGTGGCGATCAGCTGCTGGTCTGGATCCTCAGAGAAGATCATCTGGATCATGTCTGGAGTTATGACACCTTCCTACACACACAAGTCAACATACATAAAGACGTGAATGACTTACAAAACCATGTACTCTGACACTATACACACAATGCAGAGGAAGCGATGTAGTGCTACACGTGACCGGTTTATCACATAAAGTGCACTTAGGTCTAATGACAGTCTAATGACCCTCATCTAGTTTTAAATCACAGATTGATTTGAAAACCAAAAACTCTTGTCTTTTTTGGATACTGGAGAGTAAAGACTTAACTAACCATTGGTTTCAGAATCTTCTGTTTCCCCAAAAATGATTTGTACTTATTTTATGGAGTAATGGCATTGTCTTTCAACAGGTAACTAGTCCTTCGGTGCAGAGTGTAGACCATGAGAGCAAGACAATGGGACAATTGGAGTAATGGTCACTTACACCTGAGACTGGTGCAGTGGAGCTGATGTCGGGGTCCTGGACAGGGCATTCCAACATGGACTCGTCGCCCGAGGGCACACACACATTCCTCCTCTTGAACAGCTGGGGGAAGAGGGAGAGGTAAGTGGTAGTAGGACACTGACTCACTACAACCCAAACAAACCAAAGACAACTATAACAGGTCAATAAAAAAATGACTCATATCTGGAGAAGATTTACCATTCAAAAGGCATTTACATGGTCAAATTGGATGAGAATAGGGTTGTCTCCACAGAATGGAGAGTAGCTGATTCAGTGGTCCAGGCGTAAGAACTAGAAGCACCCTACCTGCTCTTCTCTCTTCTGTTTGCGGAGTTGGATCCCCTCCTCCTCTCTCCTCCGGCGCATCTCCTGTGGGTTCAGTGCTTTGTTCTTGTAACTCTTCATTCGGTCATTCCCTGGGCTTGCCATCTCGTCTGGGGAAATAAGGATAAACATAACGTTATACTGAATGATCAAATATACAAACTTGTGAATTCACCACAGCCAAACTTAACTGACTAGCTAGCTAATGTTGTTGTTAACATAGGCGCTAATGGAAAATCAAATAAATTAAAAATCACTCTCGATGTGAATTTGGATTTGTTGGCCAAAAGGGGATTTGAACACAAACCCTGCCATGTGCGAAAAAAGTTTGACAGCTGATGAAGAAGAATGGTGATCAAAGTAACAATACCAAATGTTTCTCGCTCGCTGTCATCAGCTGTTAGTAATCTTTGTGTTAGCTAGTGAGTCAAAGAATGCCATTCCTGGCTCGCTAGATAAAGATGACAAGCACAACAGCTAGCTATGAGCTAGATAATGAATGTTAGCTAACATTAACCACGGTCTTGCTGACAGCGTCACATTGACATTGCTTGTTGTATTTTCTGGGGGAATCAGTGGTCTTCCAGGCTGGATATCTCCAATCGCAAGAAACCGGGTTCCTCTCTAGCTAGTAGTACAGTACGGCCTAGTACAGTGGTTCCAAACCAGCGGTACTACCTAGTAGGACCCCTGGCCTAGGGAGGGGTACCTGGCCTATCCACAGGCGGTACTTGAGAAGGCTCACGAGACCTTAGGCTTACTGGTAAAATGCACATGAGGGGGTACTTCAGGGGTACTCCGGGCAGAGCAAAATTCAGTTGGTGGTACAATAACCCAAAAAGGTTGGGAGCCACTGGCCTAGCACACAGCAACTAGTAGTAGCAAGCTGGCTACCTAGCTAATACATTATTCGTGTTAATTAAATTACATGGTGTTCAAAAACCTTCTACCGTATTCGTATGGTTAGCAAAAAAATATACTTAAATCAACTGTAAAACCAATTATAATAGGCAATGGTAGCTAAAACTGCC
Source organism: Oncorhynchus mykiss (assembly GCF_013265735.2). NCBI lineage: Eukaryota > Metazoa > Chordata > Actinopteri > Salmoniformes > Salmonidae > Oncorhynchus > Oncorhynchus mykiss. The sequence continues at coordinate 18,219,968 of NC_048567.1, read as the reverse complement.
ATTAGACCCAAATCACAGCTTTTTAAGATTGAGCTTGCTAATAACACAGCTAGCGTTAGCAAGCTAGATAGCTCCCTACATCGCTAGCTAGCTAACTAGCTCCTTCACACCCCTCTCCGGTCTCTCTTGTTTAGCAACCATCGTCATGCCAAGTTGCCAGATAATTCGTGATAAATAAAGAAAACAACAATAAAAAGGTTGTGACGATCGTATTGATCTTACCCATTTAAGATGAATAATGTCAAGAAACGCCTAGGTGTAGCTAGGTATTATTATTTCCTTCACGCAAACTCCCGAGTCCAGCTGAGAGCAATATGGCGTCTTGTATCGCTTAAAATTTCCCAGTAACCCTCCTTGGATCAACAACCAGTGACGTCAAATCCATCGGCTCAAACTGAAGGAGGAGAAGCCAACTGGGCCAGTAAAGTCAAGTTGTTTGCTAGCATTGCTAAGATGGCATATGAATGAAAAGTGAAACAGAAACACATTTATTTTGAAAGTAGTCACATAAGTCAAGCATTAGTAGGGCACATCGTCCATATTTTTGAAATCGGTGAGTAACATGATGGTTAGCTAGCTAGCAATCTCCGTGTTTTGAAGTTACGTTAGCCTGACATGTTGACTAGACAAATTCAGAATTAACTATGATAGCGGAGTTAGAATTTGGCTAGCTATCTTGGCTGACAAAGATGGGAATTGCGTTGTTGCGTCGTGGCTGACAAAGGTGGGAATTGCGTTGTTTCGTTATTGGGTACATTTGGTCTACATTGGATTGACATCCTTCCTGTTTATTCCTATTTATTTACTGACAATTAATGTTATCATAATGTATCTTCATTTCAGTGTCCAGCTGAGCACCAGAAACAATTGGCCATGCTGACGTGTGAGTTCTGTGGCGAGGAATTGATGTTGGAGGAGGACATGAAGACCCATCTCCTCCTGAGCCACCTGGAGAATGACATGGGCTGCACCCTCTGTTCCTGGTCCGGAGTCACCTACGACGAACTCAGCTTCCACATCAATACCACACACAAAGAGAAACAGGACCATGACGGAAGAGGAGCAGAGGGTAGAGGTGGTCACAGTCTTGTCAGGCCCAGCTCAAGTCCTACTCCCACTACCACCATAGTGGACAATCACTGCAAACAAGACATTGGTTTGTCTAGGTCTGAGGGTTCTGAAGGAGGAGTAGACAATGGGAATAGGTTTGACACCATTGGAGGAGGGGTCTCACCCAGGACATCCAATAGCACACTGGAGTCTAAGGAGCAAATTACTGAAGCTGGGGGGGAGTTCGGTGGAGGGCGAGCAGTGGCCATTGTTGTATCCACCTCTTCAGTGTCTACAGGCTTTCTGAGATCAGCTCAGGACTCCAGTAGGCCTACTAGCAGACACTGTAATGCTGAGGAGTCTGTGGGAGTGGGATCCGCAGAGCACACCAAAGTCAAACAGAAGCGTTTCTCCTCCCCACTTAAAGGTTTATTTTAGTGTGTCTGAAATGTGTTTGTTTATTCAACCTGTTGTTACATCTTTACTGTTTTTTTGTACTGACTGACATTAGTTGGTTTTGTCCCACTGACTGGCGTTAGTTGGTTTTGTCCCACTGACTGACGTTAGTTGGTTTTGTCCCACTGACTGGCGTTAGTTGGTTTTGTCCCACTGACTGGCGTTAGTTGGTTTTGTCCCACTGACTGGCGTTAGTTGGTTTGGTCCCACTGACTGACGTTAGTTGGGTTTGTCGCACTGACTGACGTTAGTTGGGTTTGTCGTACGGACTGTTGTTAGCTGGTTGTTTGTACGGACTGATATAATTTGTCATACTGACTAATTAGTTAGTTTGTCGTACTGTGTGATATTACTTGTTTTTTTGTATTTTGACTGATATGATTTGGTTTATCATACGGACTAATAGTTGGATTGATTGCCTATTGATGAACTGTCAATGCATCCCATTAAAAGTCCATGCGGTCTGGCACTCGTGGGCTCTTCCTCACTTTAGTCATCGATTGCATCACTATTTTGTAAACCTCATCAGTTAGTTTTTTGTACCTATTAATATTAGGCCTAGTTGGTTTGTTGTACTGAAGCGGAAGAGAGAGGCCCAACTCATCAGAATCTGTCTCCCTCCATCAGGTGTTGTTTTTTGTTGTTTCGCCCAGAAAGCAAGAGAGTGTTGAATTTAGCCAACAATAAAATGAATGGCTTATTTGCTACATGAGGTTTATTTATAATAGAAGTTTGGTAATGCTTAAGTTATGAGTGTACTGTAGGACTGTTTTTGTCACTTCACAAAAAACACTATCTCGGAGATGGCTATTCATGGGATGAGGGTAGCAGCATCTCTCTCCATTGAATACAGGCGTTTAACGTCACAACCCTCATCGAATATTCAAAAAAGGATTACAGTAATCCACCAATCCAAAGCAAAGATAGGCAGGAGCTAGTCAGTCTGCCTTGCCGCTTTGTGGACAACAACTCCCATCGTTAGGGCGGGAAGACATGTATCTTGTCAGTATATCCATAATCTTTGGTTATACTGACTGATATCTGTTGGTTTGAGTAGAGTAGTACTTTATTGATCCCAACTTGGGAAATCGTTTTCACTCAGCATCACTAATAAATTACAAAGACAATGATAAAAATGCATAATAAGACACCTAAGAAGGCACCTGCATGTTAGTAGCCATACAAGATGGAGACAAGTTTAAGATAAATACTGTTGTCTATCCTACTGCTGGGAAACAAGCAATAACAACATTCCTATTAAGAAGGCACCATAAATGAGTCATTTGTTAAAAAGCCTCATGGCTGTGGATAAAAATGGCCTTCTGAACTGCTCTGTGGAGCTTCTGGGCAGGATGAACCTGCTACCAAAGCTGCTCCGGGGGCATCAAAGTGCTGTGTGGAGTGGGTTGAATTAGTCTTGTCATCATCCTGTGTCTCATTGTTATGTACTGTGTGTCTGTTGTCGTAGGGAAGCGGTTTTCCTGTCCAATGTGTGCTCTGGTCTGCACCGACGCCTTCATCCTACAGGAACATGTTGAATTGCACTTGCTAGAAGAGAGCCCAGCTGAAGGTACAGGATCTACAGTTCAGAACATATAGACCACACAATTCAGCACAGAACACACTGTGACTGTACAAACTCATGACATTCTTGAGTCTACACAGTTCAGCACAGACAGAACATGAGGCCCAATCCATTGTGTTAAGTCTCTGACACATACATAATCTGTATGTGTCTTTTCAGAGGTTGTCCTGGGGGCCACATCATCAACCGAGGCAGCATCATCCAGCAACAGCTCAAGTTCGTCTCATTCCTTTCATCATAGGAACAAATATAGTTCAACCAAACAAAGGAAGAAGCCCTGCCTATGGCAGATCCACAGAGGTTGAGGCTCTCTCTCTGCCCATGTCTTACCGATGAAGGTCTAATATTCCCCCAAAAAGCTAAATGAACTTGCAAGAGAGGTTTTATCTCAACAAGAATAACTTGGATGAATAATGATTTAGATAAAAATGCCCCGTCGATATCCCTTTTAACCACTGTGTGTCCCTGACCTCGTCCTCAGGTGGGAAGAGTTATGAGTGTCCCCTGTGTTCTGTGGTGTGTGGAGACTGCTACTCCCTACAGGAACATGTGGAGCTGCATCTTGACTATGGCACAGCCACTAGTGCAGGTAAGGCTTGATTTAAACAATCAAATGTGATGGGAACACTGTTTCATTGGGATTTTATGTTTACACTTGTGGGAGTTGTCCTAAAGGGATAGGGCTAAATTCAAAGTGTATCTTAAGGAATAAATATGAAAAGCAGATGAAAAACCATGGTAGCAATTGAAGGGGAAGAGTTTAGTCTATTAATTTCCCCATAATTGCCAAAGATGAGGACACAACAGTTCACCTGACCCAAGACTGAATCCAAACATTACACTGTTGTTTGTATGTGCATTTTACATTTACTGTACCTTTTTCTGCATTTGTCGATAACAAAATCGGAAAATACTCTGGATACATTCAGTAACATGATAAGAATATTCCTGGAAAATATGGGCATAGGTGCAACATAAGACAAAATAAATAGTTTGAGTGAGAGGACTAACTGGTGTCTCCTAGTGGCCATACACCTCTCCAATGTGTGCTAAGTTCCTAAGTAATTTCAAGGAACTTTTGACTCAAAGAAAAGTCTTAAACTATAAGGTGCTTTTGTTGAGCTCTCCTAGCTGTGCCGTTGAGGAAGTAGAGCAAGCACACTTGTAGTTGGTTTGTTTGGAACACAGTCCTGCGTCCTCGCCATCACACAATTACTGTTGTTGTTTACACAATCCCAAAATTGTCCATTATAAATCGCAATCTGGATCAGATGGGCATCATTTCAAAGCCTGTTATATTGCCAACATGACTAGCGAAGTTATAAAATACAATATTACAGTAATAGGCTTTCACAATGCAATTCAGAGAACCAGATCATCATTTTGGTGAGCATAGAAATGAGTCATGAGTGCATTCAGGTGCGTGTGCCTCTGCAAATCTTCTTCACAATTAACAAACATGGGCTCATTCTGTTCAGAACAACACAGGATATGATTATGTACAAGTCATCTTGTACATCAAAAATAGTGATCATTTAAAAATTAAAAATAGTGATCATAAATGGTGACACTGTATATGACACAAGTTTTCTGATATGGAAGTGCATATTTACTCACAGGTGTTTGGCTTGTTTGTATGACATCAAAGCGAGATTTATTATAATTCTCAACGTCTGATCTTTCAAAATACATGGAGTCCTTTTTAATTTACAGCATTTCCCTCACTTGGACAACAAAACATGTTGCAAAAGTTGCCCAATTAGCGGGAGATATGGGCACAAGTTGCTCAAGTTCAGAACTGCTGTCAGGCAAAACCCATACAGTGCTGTGAAGCGCAGAGCCAGAGCTCTGACGTCATGTATAGCATGTACTGTACAGCCAGTACGTTCCAATTTACGCATTTATTAATGCCCAAATCTGCTATTTTCTTCCTGAATATGGGTACGAGTATAAAGGGTTAATGAGAAATCTATTCAGTTCCCACTTATGCTTCCAACACGTTTTATTTCCTGCTTAGATGTAGCCATGTTATAACAACGTTATGACTGTTATTTTACCATAAACAGGGTCTCGGTAGAGATAGAGAATGGTGTAATACCCCATATTGGATTTGCACAAGCACTCTATTGCCAGCCAACTCCTGAAGTTGCAATATAATGTGTAATTTGTCCTTTGTGATCGGTTTTGAACTATGAATTTCCCTCTGAGGACTATAAAGTTTGAACTGAACGGAACTTCTACAACCTGCCAGCTCATACCGCTGAGCTCACACATGCAGCTGTCCTCACAACAGTTTTGTGTGTACAGGGTTGATTCCCATGGTGAATTCAAGAGAGGGAATTGTGACTGACGCTGTGTGTGTTGCAGTGAGCCCTGGCTCAGACCTGAGGCTGGCCAGGCGGCTGCAGGAGGAGGAGAAGCAGAGGAGGAAGGAGCAAGAGGCCAAGCAGGAGGCAGAGGAGTTCAAGAAGCTGCAGGTTCTTATAAAGCACAACCATAATAACACTGGAGTAGTGGATTTGACCTTGCTGCATGATGCACCATATGACGCGTCTATGCTTTGTCACATGGCTTATGTAGGAGTGTGTGGTTTATTTGTGTTTCTGCACGTCAGCAAGCATGATTTAAGTATACGTGTGTCTGCTTATGTGTGGTGGTGACCTCACCCTGACTCCTTGCTGTGTGTGTGTGTGTTTAGAGGCAGTTTGGTGTGGACGGGAGGGGGGGCTACCGCAAACAGATGGAGAGGACCATGGAGAAAGCCGTGTCTCGAGGTGTGATGGTGCCTGCTCACTTCCACAACAAGAGAGATGAGATGATGGAGGCTCTGGCCTCAGGGGTCGACGATGGCAGGACCAGAACGCAGGGTGTGTGTGAGATTAAATTTCTTATCCGGATCTTGACTAACATAGCTCCCTCATTATTTACTATGTTCTCAAACTGAGTTGTTTAGATCACATCATGTTATGTTTATACAGCTGTCTATCTACCACCTACATCTCTCAATGTTTTGCATCCATTTTATTTAGCCTACAAGGTATGTATGTCATTAATAACTGTCTTCCTTCAATTGATTAAAAACTAAATGGCAGCTCCACCTTAGTGCTCTCTTTCTCTCTGTCTTTGTCATTCTCTTTGTTTATTGTATTCCTCTCATTCTGTCAGGTGTGCTGGGTGCTCTGTATGTTTACTACCAGAGGGAGGCCAGAGACTGTGTCCACGTGTGGCTGAGTGCTGACACAGACCACTACTGCTCATCAGAGGGGGATAAGGGCTGGGGATGTGGCTACAGAAACTTCCAGATGCTCCTGTCTTCTCTGCAAAGAATGGAGCCCTACACTACCTGTCTCTCAGGTACACACAGACAGAAACACGTATATCAAAACATCACATTCTACAATTGGTTTACCATTCTCTCAAATCCAGTAGCTGTCTGGATTGCTTAATGAAACGGTTCAATGCAGCCCTCTCAAAAAGCTGTTTCGCCATGTAATCTCCTAAACTAACTTTCTCTCTTAAATCTTCTATCATGGCATCTTTTCCTTGCCCCCCTCTCTCTCTCCCTCCTCTCCCAGAGGGGTCAGTACCCAGCATCCCACAGGTGCAGGTGTTGATAGAGGGGGCGTGGCGGGAGGGGTTAGACCCACAGGGCGCCACCCACTTTAACCAGCGACTACAGGGCACACGGGCCTGGATAGGAGCTACAGAGATCTACGCTCTCTGCACCTCCCTCAGAGTCAGGTTAGAGCCCAGAGAGTCACACACAGAATGTTAACATACTACACGCATTAGAACATAACACATTTGTGTAGCCAGCTATATTTGAATTAGATACACCTGAATGGACTCTCACACTGAGTATACAAAATTAAAAGAACACCTACTCTTTCCTTGACATGGACTGACACAGGTGAATCCAGGTGAAAGCTATGATCCCTTATTGATGTCACTTGTTAAATCCACTTCAATCAGTGTAGATGAAAGGGAGGAGACAGGTTAAATAAGGATTTTTAAGCCTTGAGACAATTGACATGGATTGTGTATGTGTGCCATTCAGAGTGTGAATCTGCAAGACAAAAGATTTAAGTGACCTTGAACGGGGTATGGTGGTAGGTGCCAGGCGCACCTGGTGTGTGTCAAGAACTGCAACGCTGCTGGGGTTTTCTTGCACAACAGTTTCCTGTGTGTATCAAGAATGGTCCACTACCCAGACATTCAGCCGACTTGACACAACTGTGGGAAGCATTGGAGTTAACATGGGCCAACATCCCTGTGGGGCGCTTTTGAAACCTTGTAGAGTCCATGCCCTGACGAATTGAAGCTGTTCTGAGTGCAAAAACGAAGGGGGGGCTCAATATTAGGTTTTCCTTATGGGTTTGGTATACTCAGTGTACACACACAGAGTCACTATAGAATGTACATGGTTGAAAATGGAGTCTGTTCTCAGTCAGTTACCTCTAACCTGTGTCCCCACAGTGCCCGTGTTCTAGACTTCCACCAGCCCACGGGCCCAGGGGACACCCACCCCCGCCTCTTTGACTGGGTGAAGCAGTACTTCTCTCAGACTGCCACCAGAGGCGCCAGACTACCGCCCCGGGTGGTGCAGACCACACAGCCGCCCCTCTACCTCCAGCACCAAGGTAGTCTTAACATGGGTTTAGTGGATTGGATGGATTAGCTGATGATGGGTTACTGATATCCATTGTAGAATTTGTTTATGGCGTGTGTCTATTTTATGTTTTCTTGTGTGTCGTTTAGTGCTGAGCGATTAGTGCTTTTTGAGGTCGGTTGTGTTTTGGTTCGATCGTTCAAAAATAATAACGGTTTCGATATTATTATTTTTTACATTAAATGCACTATACATTTTGTGGGTTGAATGCTGTATCAACACATAATAAAACAAAAGTCCCATGATGGTAGTGACTGCCCATTACTGCTTATCACTTATTCACATTTACTTTAATCAAATATTTGAGTTGTTGAGTATATTACATTTGTTTTATTCAATGACATTATTATTTTATTCCAAGTCATCTCATCTCTATAGAGCTGCTGCCTATGCTGTCTGACAAAAACACTATTTTACTTGTTCTTCAAAGTAAATAAAGCATCCTTTTATGACTGCTGAATACCAACTACCAATTACTTAGAACATGTATTTTCAGGTAGAGATACCTCTCGACGCAACTGCTTTCTATCTCGCTCGATCACGCGTGCTCCACACAGACCGGACAAGTAGGTGGGTGCGCAATGGATTATAGTCATTGTAGTTAATTACCACGTTTTCTGCACTAAACTATGTCGAAAAATGGCCTGTTGGAAACTTCAACTCACTACTACATCGCACAGTTTGGGCTTGATCTGATTTATCTCTACAGAAACTGCACATCGAGCTCACAGAACAAAAACGAATTAAATGGAATTAAAATAATTGAATCTGTCGGTCAATTAGTGATTAAATCAATCAATTATTGATTAAAAACTGAAAAATAACCTAAATGTTGTTAATCGCTCAGTACTAGTGTGTTTGAGGGAGATTTGTTTGTTTCGTATGTGTGTACACCTGACGTCTACGTTATCTCTAAAGCCTTGTTCACATTGGCAGTTTGAAGTGACTCAAATCCTATTTAGTTGCATATCCGATTCAAATCTGTTCTGTTTCTTGCAGTCGGAACTGCCAAAAAGCACATGGAATCTGATATTTCAAGCCACATTTCAAACCACCTTCGTAGGTGTTTTTAAAGTCCGATACAAATCTGATTCCCGGCCATGTGAACGGTCAAATCAGATTTATTTGCCCTCAGGTGGTTTTTAGACTTATTTGGCATATCTTGTTGCTTGCTAGCTACTCCGTTGACAGTTTGACAAGAACATCTGGTCGTAACTTGCTTGTTAATTGTTTAAAAACAAATGAGTGACTGTTCTAGAAAGCTAAACTACTACCTAGCTAGCTAGTTGACTGCTGTGGCTAGCCAAAATATTCCATTTGAAAGTTGGATCATCTTATCCTTTTGAGGCTTTAAGTGTTCTTACATTATGATTTTGAACATGCAAAGCAACTGGGGAGACATCCATGGCAGGCGTTGTTATCACCATAGCTTGCTATATAACTTCTGAGTGATAGGAAGCATGAGCACTACCACCAATCAGCCTACACCACTGTGCACACACCCATAGTTACTATGATAACTAGCGTAGCCATGTCAGCAAATGAATAATGTCTGAACACACACACATCTGATTTGCTCACTTGTAACATACTGTTTTGAAAGTCAGTAGTCCAAAATGGATTTGAAAAACATAACTGATTTGGGCATTAAGACCTGCGGTGTGACCAAGGCTTTAGTGTGTTTCCTCCATGTCTTCTATCGACATCCTCAGGCCATAGCCGCTCAATAGTAGGAGTGGAACAGAAGAAGAATGGCAGCCTGTGCCTGTTGCTCCTGGACCCTGGCTGTACACCAGGAGATGTGAGGAAACTGCTGAGCCAAGATGGCTCCACTGTTAGCACAGCTGTCTGCCGCATGAGGAAGTTCCCTGGCAACCTGAAACATAGGCAGTACCAGGTGGTGGCTGTAGAGGGCGTGCTCTCCCCCGTGGAGAAACAGGTGAGTGAGTGGCTCTTAACTGCATACAGTTGTAAAGTGTTTTGCTACGATGTGCACTGAACAGCGAATCAGCCATTCGATATTGATTTGTTTTTTGTTTGTCAGACCCGCATTCTCAACTCAAGAACACTGCAAGCCGAGAGGATCCCTTGATGCTGGAATGCAGTTTTGTAAATGTATAACTGCCAAAAACAGTTCATGTTTAATTTTCTTGGACATTTTATTAAGGTAATAAATTATGTATTTTAATATTTGCCTTTTTCTCTGTTCTGTTCAAATCCTCAACATATTTCTGTGTGTAGAATTGGGACCTTGTAGAAGTCGTAAGGACACACTCTGAGAATGGAACATGAATTCATATATTTATTGAACTACCAGAAATGACTAACCAAACATTATAGATTACTGGTAAATGACAAGGATTAACTGTAAAAAAAAATATTTAAAAAATGTTTTTTATATATATATATATATATATATATATATATATATATATATATATTACACACACACACACACACACACACACTACCATTCAAAAGTTTGGGGTCACTTAGAAATGTCCTTGTTTTTGAAAGAAAAGCAAATGTTTTGTTCATTAAATTAACATGAAATTGATCCGAAATACAGTGTAGACATGGTTAATGTTGTAAATTACTATTGTAGCTGGAGTTGGCTGATTTTTAATTGAATATCTACATAGGCGTATAGAGGCCCATTATCAGCAACCATCACTCCTTGTGTTCCACTGGCACATTGTCTTATCTAATCCAAGTTTATCATTTTAAAAGGCTAATTTATCATTAAACTATTGCAATTATGTTAGCACAGCTGAAAACTGTTGTGCTGATTTAAAGAAGCTATAAAAGTGGCCTTTAGACTAGTTCAGTATCTGGAATATCAGCATTTGTGGGTTCGATTACAGGCTCAAAAAGGCCAGAAACAAAGAACTTTCTTCTGAAACTTGTCAGTCTATTCTTGTTCTGAGAAATGAAGGCTATTCCATGCGAGGAATTGCCAAGAAACTGAAGATCTCGTACAACGCTGTGTACTACTCCTTTCACAGAACAGCGCAAACTGTCTCTAACCAGAATAGAAAGAGTGGGAGGCCCCGGTGCACAACTGAGCAAGAGGACAAGTAGAGTCTAGTTTGAAAAACAGCTGCCTCACAAGTCCTCAACTGGCAGCTTCATTAAATAGTACCCGCATAACACCAGTCTCAACGTCAACAGTGAAAAGGTGACTCCGGGATGCTGGCCTTCTAGGCAGAGTTGCAAAGAAAAAGCCATATCTCAGACTGGCCAATAAAAATAAAAGATTAAGATGGGCAAAAGAACACAGACACTGGACAGAGGAAAAAAGTGTTATGGACAGACGACTCTAAGATTGAGGTGTTCAGATCACAAAGAAGGACATTCGTGAGACGCAGAAAAAATGAAAAGAAAGGGGGATTGACGCTGTCTGTCCAGCATGGTGTAGGCAATGTGATGGTCTGGGGGTGCTTTGAATATGGTAAAGTGGGAGATTTGTACAGGGTAAAAGGGATCTTGAAGATGGAAGGCTATCACTCCATTTTGCCATACCCTGTGGACGGCGCTTAATTGGAGTCAATTTCCTCCTACAACAGGACAATGACTCAAAGCATAGCTCCAAACTATGCAAGAACTATTTAGGGAAGAAGCAGTCAGCTGGTATTCTGTCTATAATGGAGCGGCCAGCACAGTCACCAGATCTCAACCCTATTGAGCTGTTGTGGGAGCAGCTTGACTGTATGGTACGTAAGAAGTGCCCATCAAGCCAATCCAACTTGTGGGAGATGCTTCAGGAAGCATGAGGTGAAATCTCTTCAGATTACCTCAACAAATTGACAACTGGAATGCCAAAAGTCTGCAAGGCTGCGATTGCTGCAAATGGAGGATTCTTTGATGAAAGCAAGGTTTGAAGGACACCATTTCAATTAAAAATCATTATTTATTACCTTGTCAACGTCTTGACTATATTTCCTATCATTTTGCAACTAATTTCATGTATGTTTTCATGGAAAGCAAGGACATTTCTAAGTGACCCCAAACTTTTGAATGGTAGTGTGTGTGTGTGTGTGTGTGTGTGTGTGTGTGTGTGTGTGTGTGTGTGTGTAATATATATATCATAACGGAGTGCATCCATGGAGAGACGCCTGGTGAATCTTTGCCCCACACTCTTTCACTAGAAGTAGGAATAGACCGGCCCCTCGTGTATTGTCAAATCAGAAAACAAGACCAAGTAGTTCTCCCCTTTCTCAAACATGAGTCTGGTTACATGGGGAGACATAGAGACCACTGATGATTTAGTGTTGAGTCACACTTTAACCTTCTGTCCTGTTCCAATTGAGGAGGAACATTCCGCAGCTTTTATCTTCTTACAGTATCTGGGGGCCAGGGCCCTCTGGGTACGTGCGGCTTCAGTGAAACAGATACACACACATATACTCTCTCACAAACACAGAAGACACACACCCTCCTGGAAAGTCACCTGGCCACACGATCACTATCACTTTTTAAAGTTGCTGGTGAAAAGGACATTCTGTAATACATATTATTCCCAGGCCACCGACTGGAATGCTCTAATTACTATTGAACTGGTAGGACCGCAGTCTGTGGGTTGGTTGGAGGAACTTCTCTGGTACATTCTTTCCTCCAAGCCTCTGTCCTGATTCCTGTCCATGCCCTCTCAGCAATGTGACAGCTCACCGATAACTGACAGTTGTGTGGATTGCGACTTTGCATGTCCTTATCAGTTCTACTGAAAATACATTTGTATTGTATGTATTGAACATATAGTACTGTCATATTAGAGAAATTGCAAAAACTGGTGAAAGGTTATTTTTATTGTTTATTGTCCTCTAACAAAATATGAGTCCATCAGCAGTATTAGGGTCCATGCATGGCCGGGCAGCCACAACACGTGGAGAGATGGCATTTACCACAACACTTTTCAATCACCATTTTTGATTAAGTTTAATAAAATATATCAACGCAAAACGTTAAAAAGAGGGGGAAAGTGATGTATTTTAGACTGATTTGCCTCGTGATTTGTCAACTCGACAAGTTCTCTATCCTTCACGCTGGAGTGCTGCTACAGGCTCTTTGCATGCCTTAACCAATCACATTCACAGAAATCGCAGGTCACGCGGGCTGGACACAACGCACAAAGCTTACGGCAGTCTCCACTTCCTCTGGTATTTATTTAGCAAACCTGATAACACATCACACTAGACAAGCCAAAACTCTTCCATAAATGTATCAGCATATACACTTAAACATTAGCGATCTGACATGTTGTATTGCATGGAAACAATTTTTTCTTCTTTCAGTATGATCAACTGTAGGCTACTAATGGCTGCAGCTGCATAATCTAGCTTTATTATGCGCCGTCTTTCTGGCCAGGGTAAAGGAAGCGGTAACGTTGTGTATTTATCATCAATTTGTGAGAAAATGTGAATTGGATCAAATGTGGTTTATATTCAAACTTGAACTGACTAGACTACCTAGACCTTTTCAAACCAAAATTATTAACTGGAATTAATTGATAAACCTAACAGACTGAGTCAATTTTAATTAGGCCTAGAGTTGCATAGGGCGGGACTACATGATGCAACAAACCCGCATACAGAAAGCTTTGTCCAATCATGTTGCTTTCTCTGTGTATGGGAAACAACCTTAGTCCTTCTTTAAAATATAATTAATATGTAAAGTACAAGATTGCTGCAGTTTGATAGTGTTTTCATCTTCCAAGGACATTCGTGTTTTTTTTTTAAACCATGTGACCTGATTATAAAAACGGGTCCCATAAAAGCCCATATTAAACCTTTTTACAACAGATTAATCACGTCATACCGTATAAGGTCCTGAGTTTTACCTGGTTAGGTTACCAGAACAGGAAAGAGTACAGCACCAGAATAATTTTTCGCCACACCACTCTAGGACATGTGGTGCTACCTCTGTCGCACAGAGTGGAAAGTGTGTGTGAGAGTGAGTGCGCAACATGTTGACAAAACAATAATGAATTTGGCCTCACAAAAATGTTTCTCAATTAATTTTCTCAGTAAAACAAACTAGTTAAGAATACCAGATTTCCTATGTAGCTTAATCAAAATCGTTATCCCGTTTCTCATCGGTCATGAGGGATGTAAAATATGCCACATTATATGGACTCTGAAACGCTGTGTTTAAAAAGCGCAAATCAATCTGATGTGCGCCCGCGCAGCCTGGTCCTGGGGACAAGGTTACAAAAATTCCCAAATGCTGCGAACGCGCTTAAATTGTATAAACCATCAGTAGTCCTCTAGCACAACATTTAAAAAAACGTGTGTTTGTCTTCTGCGTGTCTTCTATTGGGACAGTAGGGGATATTCGGGGGCGCATTGCACACGGAGCTGCCCGCTATCCATCATAAACCCTTATTTTTGAGAACAGTTGTGAATTGACTGCAAGAAACTCCCCGGGGCCAGGGATTTCATAGTAGCCTACCGCGATTGTGGATTTTGTGACATTGACATACAATGACAACTTCCACCCGTACAAAGACAGGTAGGGAAGGAATACTGCGCGCTCTGTGGAGTTATAGTTGGAGTTCAAATAGGTTGCTATATTGCCTATTGCAGAATACAGTGCCTACCCTTGTATTGCCATTTTATCATGTTACTTGAATGTTATACCAGAATCTGAGTGGCATAGTTAGAAAGTCCTTATTTTTGTTTTATATGCGTAATACATAGGTGTGTAATTATTTGTTGTTGTATTCATATTTGGAACCTCTTGTGAGACATGTTTGCATATCTGAAGTGTACATTACTGTATACAGGCATATATATTATGCACTGTTGCATGCAAGATCTGTCTCACCCTTTAAGCATAGAAAGGATTATAGAGGACCATCAATGGTGGACAATGCTTGAGCTTGATGGACACAAACTAGGCTACTTTTTCTGTTTGTGATTCAGACCAGCCTGTGAACAGAACAACATGCTCTCTGCCCCTCTAGGATTTACAGATAGAAATGCATTGTTGCACAGCAAACCCACTATTTATATTTACTGCAATATTTGCTAGTCCTTCATAGGAATACTTTTTTTGTGCCCAGGCTTTGTTGATAGGTACTTGAGAGTTATTCAATGTCTCCTTTTTGTTAAAGGGGCAAGCTGGGATTGTTACATACATTTTAGGACTGTTGAGTTAATGGCATGTAGCAGTTGCTTCATGAAGAATACAACTTTTAAATGCCTCATGAGCTTAGGTCAACTGTTTTACCCCACCAGAACCCAAAATAGAATCTTGTTTGTAAACAATGTTATTCTAAACAAACCTTATATGGTTTCATAACTATCATGTTGATATCATTAATGGTCAGTCCTTGCATCCATGGCTCTGTTTGTTTACATTTCTCCATCCCCAACCCTCAGCTGTTTACCAGTTGTTTTTCCAATCCCAGATTTCCCCTTTAAACATTTCCACTTGGCTTCCTCCTGGCTCCCTGTGATCTGATAGCTATATAAACATTTGTTTGGAATAACAACTTTATTTACTGGGCTTTTGGGGTGTTTATTTCAGATTTTTGTCTAATCAAGCACAGTGTTTCAACTTTAGATGAGTAGGACTTCGGCCTCGTGCCTTCTCACATGACTGGAGGTGAATGGTTATTCCTTGTTGTGTGTTAATGCTTACACAGATCCAGATTGTTTGAATGAGTGGGCTTTTGATTATGTCTTGTCTTCTCAGATCATTTGGATTCCACTGATCCCCAGGTTCTGGACTATTTGCTGGTTCCTCACCGGAACTTCAACCTGATCAATGGGGTCCACTCTCCCGACGAGGTCGACCAGATCCAGAACTGGGAGATCCGAGACACCGACATATTCGTTGTCACTTATCCCAAGTCAGGTGAGTACTGGAGACAGCACGGATATACTTACCTAGAATACCCAGATTACAGCTTTTAAAGCAGTTTACTGCCTTTAAAACATGCCTGCATAGCTCTTTTCATCTCTTCCTATAAGGTCCTCTAACACAGTTTATCAGCTCAACTGAGTAGATCTCGTTCAGTGAGTTTACTTTGCTTATCTGTTAGTGGGCTCTGTTCTCGACCTATATCAGTCCAGCAGCCCAGATAAGTGAAAGAAATGTCCTAGTTTTTAAACCCCCCAAAATAGTATTTTTTCGCTTATCTCCCTGCGCAGAACCTTGCCTGCATCCTTAAATTAAGTGGAATGCTGCATGCCCAGTTATTCTCCCCTTGGCTGAAAACAATGGTTTAACCAGGCTAGATTAAAGTGTAACAGACACCATGTCCCATAAGCAGTGCAGGAGTAGCACACTGACGGTAGGCAATGTCCACATTCAAATACACTATATATACAAGTATTTGGACACCCCTTCAAATTAGTGGATTTGGCTATTTCAGCCACACCCGTTGCTGACAGGTGTATAAAACAGAGCACACAGCCATGCAACTGTCATAGACAAACATTGGCAGTAGAATGGCCTTACTGAAGAGCTCAGTGACTTTCAATGTGGCACCGTCATAGGATGACACCTTTCCAACAAGTCAGTTCGTCAAATTTCTGCCCTGCTAGAGTTTCTGGTGCTGCTATTGTGAAGTGGAAACGTCTGGGAGCAACAACGGCTCAGCTGCGAAGAAGTAGGCCACACAAGCTCACAGAACGGGGCCGCCGGGTGCTGAAGCACGTAGCACGTAAAAATCGTCTGTCCTCGTTTGCAACAGTCACTACCGAGTCCCAAACTGCCTCTGGAAGCAACATCGGCACAAAAACTGTTCGTCAGGAGTGACATGAAATGGGTTTCCATGGCCGAGTAGTGGCACACAAGCCTAAAATCACCATGCGCAATGCCAAGCGCCGGCTTGAGTGGTGTAAAGCTCGCCGCCATTGGACTCTGGATTAGTGGAAACACTTTCTTTTTTTTAACGAATCACGCTTCACCATCTGGCAGTCTGACGGACAAATCTGGGTTTGGCGGATGCCAGGAGACCACTATCTGCCCTAATACATAGTGCCAACTGTAAAGTTTGGTGGAGGAGGAATAATGGTATTGGGCTGTTTTTCATGGTTTGGGCCAGGCTCCTTAGTTCCAGTGAAAGGAAATATTAACGCTACAGCATATAATAACATTGTAGACAATTCTGTGCTTCCAACTTTGTGGCAACAGTTTGGGGAAGGCCCTTTCCTGTTTCAGCATGACAATGCACCTGTGAAAAAAGCGAGGTCCATACAGAAATGGTTTGACGAGATCGGTGTGGAAGAACTTAACTGGCCTGCACAGAGCCCTGACCTCAACCCCAACGAATACCTTTGGGATGAATTGGAACGCCAACTGCAAGCCAGTACTAATCGGCCAACATCAGTGCCCAACCTCACTAAGGCTCTTGTGGCTGAATGAATGCAAGTCCCCGCAGCAATGTTCCGACATCTAGTGGAACGCCTTCCCAGAAGAGTGGAGGCTGTTATAGCAGCAAAAGGGGACCAACTCCAAATGAATGCCCCATGATTATGGAACGAGATGTTTGACGAGCAGGTGTCCACATGCTTTTGGTCATGTAGTGTAGAATCCCTGAGAAACAAAAGTTTACTACATTTCCCCCCATCAAAATAACCCCTGAATTGTCAGTTAAACAGTGTGTGGCTGTTATCAAATCAAGGTAGTGAGGTGAAAGGAAACTATCCAGTATTGTACGTTCTATGGTAGGACTGACTTGCCATATCGTCCCTGCACAGACAATTCATGTTTAAATTTAATTGAAATGACCTCTGGGTGACCTGTAGTGTCCACTCTGCTGTGATTGACAGGGACGATCTGGATGCAGCAGATTCTGACTCTGATAGAAGCCAAAGGTGATGTCACTCCAAACACAGAGCATCTCAACGCGCAGCGCGTCCCATGGATCGAGCTGATTGGCAGTGAGAAGGAGTTTAACGCCACCCCTTCCCCCAGGCTACGGGTCACCCACCTGCAGTACAAGTTCATGCCGCTCGCCGTCAGACAAAAGAGGGGAAAGGTCTGTGGAGTGCATGGATAATTTTTGTAACACTTGAGTATTATTCTGTGGTATTAGCACTTAGCATAATTAGCACTTTGGTATTGGTGTTAGCCTGCAGGTATAATGCTTTATTACTTGTTATGTATGAGCCTTTATAATGCTTTAAGGATTTTAATATATTATATCTCTATGTATCAAAATACTCTAAATGGTCAGTATACATGCTGATTATAAGTCTTAGAATGCATAATACCTGCAGGCTTTAAGTGTTACCCGAAGTCTATCACTATAAATCATTACTTTCTGAATTACTTTCATTAAAGTATTACTACTGATATTGATCTAGTTTTTTTATAGTCAATCTATTGATATGCAGTATGACCTTGCTTCCCTAAGGTGATCTATGTGGCCAGAAACCCTAAGGATGTTCTCGTGTCCTATTACCACTTCCACAAATATGCAGCCATGCTGGAGACACCGAAGGACTTCAATGATTTCTTTGAGAAATTCATGGAAGGGAAAGGTAAGAAGAATGTGAGACGTTGGTCCTGTTTAAGGACTATGCATGTTGTACATGACGTTCAAAGCCAAGTATTTTTTCTATGGGGAGTTGGCACTAGCCAACAACGCTTTAATTGTGATTATTTTGAAATTAACGTTGTCGAAAGCCTTCTAATCACTTTTGCCTGTAGTATCCTTAGGTTCAGCTGTGCTTTCATGGTGGTAGGCTGGGTATGAAGCATCCATTTGAGTCTTTGCTGTGTGTGTTGCAGTTTTTGGGAACTGTTGGTTTGAGCACATCAAGACGTGGTACGCTAATAGAGACAACATGAACTTCCTGTACATCACATATGAAGAGATGATCAAGGTACCAACAGTGGCAAAACCTACCTGTCCATCTACTTGTCCATCCTGTCCTGTACTCGGAGTTGGCTTGTGAGTTTACATGAGTCTCAAAGCATGAACGGTGTGTGTTGCAGGACCTGCGCTCCATGGTGGAGAGGATGTGCAGGTTTCTAGGGAAGGATTTGACAGAGGAACAGATGGCCAGTGTGGTGGAACACAGCACCTTTAGAACCATGAAACAGAACCCGCAGGCTAACTACAAGACGGTGCCCGACTCTCTACTTGATCACAACAAGGGCACGTTTATGAGGAAAGGTATGCACGTCACACCTTGCAAGTCATAATATAACGTGATAACAGAATGATCGCCTGTGTCCTTATCAATACACTTTGGTATACACTTTGAGGATTTTTTTGTTGTGTGATTCAGAGAGACCATTGCACAAGCTGCATATTATTAAGAGCAATCACAAAGGGCTTACAGTACTATACTTGTAACACCTGGCCCCCACACATTTACACTGAACCAATGTTCCGACAGATATACAACCATCTGGATTATAATTTGTGCAAATCTAAAGGACAATTTAAATTGATAACTTATCTTAACGGGCAATTCCGCCACTTTTCAACCTCATATTAATGATCTCTACTACATATGTGAAAACGGCACGTTAAAAAGCTACAGTCCTATTGTTTTTTAAAAATCTGTCACATCACAGGGTAGGATTAAAAGTAAGAAAAACTGATTTACAACAAGTTTCTAGCCAGAGGGAGGGTATTTTCTTGCTCCCCACATCACCGCGAATCTCAGTGTTGGATGTTATCGGGTAGAACTTTAACCTTAGATGTTTTTATACGAAATGTAGAAATGTGCCATTTTCACATATGTACGTACACTGGTATTGTGCTGGAGATAATGAAAATGACGTTGAAAAGTGGTGGAATTGCCATTTAATACTCTTTTATATTATTGACTGATTTCCATCCACACTCTTGACAGGGACCATTGGGGACTGGAAGAACCATTTCACTGTTGCACAGAGCGAGAGATTTGACAGTGCCTTCCAGGAGAAGATGTGGGACCTGCCCCTCTCCTTTGTGTGGGACATAAATGACGTCAATAGTGCCACGTGATGACATCATAGTCACGTTTTTCAGGGATTTTTTAAATCCTTGGGCGGGCCCCCTAAGTATTTTTTGGGGGTCACCTACAGTGGGGCAAAAAAGTATTTAGTCAGCCACCAATTGTGCAAGTTCTCCCACGTAAAAAGATGAGAGGCCTGTAATTTTCATCATAGGTACACTTCAACAATGACAGACAAAATGAGAAGGAAAAAAATCCAGAAAATCACATTGTAGAATTTTTTATGAATTTATTTGCAAATAATGGTGGCCTCATCTTTTTAAATGGGAGAACTTGCACAATTGGTGGCTGACAATACTTTTTTGCCCCACTGTAAGTCCAAACAGTGTAAAAATAACAGCTTTTTTTTCAGGATGGAAAAATGCTTTCAGAGTTAACTTAAACGACTAAATGACCTGTATTTTTTATTTTTCCACAGCATTGTTGAATACTTGTTTATAATGTACAGAATGTGGGCATTTATCCCTTTATATAATAGAATGTGTTAGTTCTCAATCACCTAAATAAAAGCTAGACTTGAAAAATCCCCTAACCCTAGCTGTACAGATTTTATGTTTGAGCAAAAGAACACAGAATTAGCCAACTCAAAATCCATAGAATTGCAGGAAATTTGCTTTAATACTGAAAATGTTTCTCGGCTCCGTGGCAGAATATGTAGAATCACAGGGAAATTGCTTTTAAAACGGCAAAGATGAGGGCCTCTAAAATTGACCTCTGCCACGTCCACCACCTAAGCCTATTATTGATCCAGAAAAAACCCTGCCTAGTTACCCTAGAGAACTTAATAAGATAGTTATAAGCTATACTGAACAAAAATGTTTCATAAGTTGAAATAAACGATCCCAGAAATTTTCCATAGGCACAAAAAGCTTATTTCTCTCAAATTTTGTACACATGTGTTTACATCCCTGTTGGTGAGCATTTTTCCTTTGTCAAAATAATCTATCCACCGGTCTCAAGTTGAGGGTGTGCAATTGGCATGCTGACTGCAGGAATGTCCACCAGAGGTGTTGAATGGTAATTTCTCTACCATAAGCCACCTCCCCTGTTTTAGAGAATTTGGTAGTATGTTCAACTGACCTCACTTCAGACCACGTGTAACCATGCCAGCCCAGGACCTCCACATCTGGCTTCTTCACCTGTGGGATGGTCTGAGACCAGTCACCTGGACAGCTGATAAACCTGTGTTTACACAACCAAATAATTTCTGCACAAACTGTCAGAA
This sequence comes from Oncorhynchus mykiss, assembly GCF_013265735.2. NCBI lineage: Eukaryota > Metazoa > Chordata > Actinopteri > Salmoniformes > Salmonidae > Oncorhynchus > Oncorhynchus mykiss. Next base: position 18,199,020 of record NC_048567.1, on the reverse strand, counting down.
ACCGTCTCAGGGAAGCTCATCTGTGTGCTTGTTGTCCCAACCAGTGTCTTGGACCTGACTGGTTTGGCGTCATAACCAACTTCAGTGGGCAAATGCTCACCTTTGATGGCCACTGGCACACTGGAGAAGTGTGCTCGTCACAAATTAATCCCGGTTTCAACTGTACCGGGCAGACGGCGTGGCGTGTATCAAGTTGTGTGGGGTTTGTCAACGTTGTGAATAGAATGCCCCATGGCGGGGTTATGGTATGGGCAGGCATAAGCTTCGGCCAACAAACACAATTACATTTTTATCGATGGCAATTTTAACGCAGATACCATTACGAGATCCTGAGGCCCATTGCCATTCATCCGCCACCATCACCTCATGTTTCAGAATGGTAATGCACAGCCCCATGTTGCAAGGATGTTCACAATTCCTGGAAGCTGAAAATGTCCCAGTTCTTCCATGGCCTGCATACTCACCAGACATGTCACCCATTGAGCAGGTTTGGGAAGCTCTGGATCAACGTATGACAGCGTGTTCCAGTTCTTGCCAATATCCAGCAACTTTGCACAGCTATTGAAAAGGGAGTGGGACAACATTTCAACAGCTTGATCAACTCTATGCAAAGGAGATGTTGCTCTCCATGAGGTAAATGGTGATCATACCAGATACTGACTGGTTTTCTGATCCACGCCCCTACCTTTTCTTTTGAAGGTATGTGACCAACAGATGCATATCAATATTCCCAGTCATGCAAATCAATAGATTAGGCGTAATGCATTTTTCAATTGATTGATTTCCCTATATGAACTAACTCAGTAAAATATTTGAAATTGTTGCATTTATATTTTGGTTCACTGTAGTAGCTATCAATCCAAAATGTATCTATAAAACGATGTAAATTTTCTATTTGGAGGGAAAAATAGTTTGGCAAGTGTACAGTAACTTCTCATGCGCTGTACCCACATGGTTTCAGTCAGTTTTGAATGTGTATAAAAAAGTATTAAATGTTTAAAGGATTAAAATACATTAAAAAAAGCAATTGTCTTGACTCATTTTAGCTGTATGTGATTGAATAAGGAAACAGTGAATTCAACCAACAGTGTCTTGAAGGTTTTCTGTAACAATGTGCTGCTGCCCTCTGTGGGCCAGTCAGGGTTTCTACAACTGCCTTGTGAAATCCAAGCCGACAAGCACTTATTCCCTATTTCACATTATCTAAATGAAGTGATGACAATGTGAAGTCTTTAGTCCCCCACATCCAAGAAAAGTACAACACAAAATTCATAGAAATGCAAATTATAGATCTTTCCTTATTGAAAGCAAGTCTATGAAGCAGTAGATCTGTGCTATTTCTATGCTTCCTGTTTAAGTTTAATTATTGCATTTTTCAGTTTCGTACACCAGTTTATGGAAGAGACATTTCACAGCAGTTTAGATGGTACAATGATTCTCTACACTATACTTGCTTGTTTTGTCACAAACTGAAATTAAGCAAACTAGAATTTTTGCAACCAGGAAATGGCGGAGATTTCTGCATAGTGCATCTTTAATGGCATCAGGGTATAAATCAATTCATTGACCAGGGTGTATAAATGCCTTGAGGTGATTGTGTTTACAGCCAACTGGAGTTATAGTTCATGTCTAGAACATAAATGTGGGTGTTATTGGATGTCTTTCTTCTCTGGGCTTGGTTACATACAGTGACTTCCCTTCCTGTGATGATACCCTCCTGTTAGTATCGATTGCATTCAAAGTCGTAAATATTACAGTCGTGCTGCGCATCTCAGAAGAATTCTATATCAAATTGATGTCATTCCTGAGATGCAAAACACTTCTCCAGGCGTTGAGGGATCTGAATCTGTGCAGCACAACGTGACTGCAATAAAGATGATCTGGGACCGGACCTGGTTTCAAATACTATTTGAAATCATTTCAAATGCTTTCTTCTGGGCTTGATTGAGCTTGCCAGGCACAATGGAACCAATAAAATAGTCACAACACTGCAATCCCCACCGATCTGGCAATCCAGGCAGGCTAGAGCAAATGCTCAAAGTATTTTAAATAGTATTTGAAAACAGGTCTGCCTTCTTCCTCGTTCAGTCCTCATCACTGCCCAGTGCCAGAGGGTCAAAGTCAGGGTCGTCTTCATCCAAGTCGAGTTCCTCAAGGTCCTGGAAGAGGGACTCGTCCACTTCAACACTGTTTCCAGCTGAAAGGGAGGGAAGAGCAAAGTTATTGTACAACCTTTTACAGATCCCCTCGCTAATCTCCATACTTCTCTCCAATCAGACATGCACACACTACAGTTGTATCCCTCCGCTATACTTACAATCTTCCAGGAACTGTATATCTGATGTGTCAAGATTGTGATCGGTCTCAAATAGCTTTTTTCCTGGTAGAGAGAGAAGAAAAAAAGTGTTAATGTACAAATGTCAAGACGTTCAACCATTGAACCCTGTCCAGCCCACCATTTGATACCTCGCTTTACATGCACTGACAGCTACATTGGTATGTGTTCATATGAAGTCCTTCTGGGCAAACTCCCTCTACCTCTGTAGCATGCTCTCCTTCACCACTAGCAGTTATCAGACATGGTCTTCAAGGTGTTTGCTACCTAAAGTCCCTAGGGTTATTACCAAGTTAAGACTACCGTTTCCTACTGTGCACTAGAGGCATGTGATTAACTAACCATGTTAAGGAGTGTAAATGTTGCCTGTAGGCCGGATCGTGTTTTACATTTTGTAATGTTGTATTGACTGCTGCCTTTTTCTTGGCCAGGTCTCCCTGGCAAAAGACTCAATGGACATATTCTGTTTAAATAAAATGCAGAAACTTTGGTTTAAGTTCAGACTGTACATGTTGGCAGAGATGTAGCATCCATGTTAGGGTTGAATATTTTCCTGGTATTTTACAAATGTTCTATCCCGAGAATAAATCACTTTTCTTCCAGTAACCTGGTATTTCCCACCAAAACCAGAAGTGCCATTCAAAAACATCAAAAAGCATATAAATAGCCCCGTCTGGATTTGTTTAGAGCTTTGATTGAAAATTCAAGCCTGATGCTACCTGAGCCTGATGCTACCTGAGCCTGATGCTACCTGAGCCTGATGCTACCTGAGCCTGATGAGCCATACATTAAAATAAATTTAATGAGCAGCACGTGGCCTGCAAATTTGATTGAAATATAATAGGGTCCGTTTGTATAATTAGTAGGCTGACGCGCGCATATATATACACACACACACCTTTTCATAATATTTCCCCAAATGATAACCTACCTCTTTCTCTATTGTTGAAAGCGAGGAAGGAATGAATCAACAGTTAAATAAGTTGTCATCATTCTGAAGACATCCTTGAATAATACAGGACTAGAATTAGATGCAGAAGGCTTTCACTTCTCTTCACGAAGATTGAATGGTTATGGGTCTGAACAAATAACTGCTATATCCTACTGGCATCACACATGGACTTATTTCAAACTACCCGTGAGTTTTATTGGCTGCTGTATTCAACTTTCAGCAAAAAAGAGCTTACGTCTCCGAATAGTCTATTGGTATAAGAAATGCTACGAAAAATAATGTCTAGCTTTTCCTGCATGGGAAAGGAGAGAGGCCAGGGGCGGACCGATGCATGCTTATTGCGCAAGACACAGAGGCTATAAGTTAGAAGATTATTATGCATAACCCATCATTAATTAGCTAAATATAAGGCTAATACTGTGTTGAATTTATGACCAGAAAAGGGTAGGCTAGGACATCTATTTTGGATGCAATTTGAATGGAGTTCAAGATGAGAGAGAGAGAGAAAGACTGCGAGAGAGTGCAATGATATTCAAGTGATAGGCTGTTTTAAAACAGCAGCTGAAATAAAATTTAAAAAAATAGGGTGACCCCTGAAAGCCAGATGTTGATGGGTAAATTAGACCTAGGTCTTTATATTACTGTAGCATAGACTATGCTGCAGCAAATGTCGGCCTACCTATCACTAGAAGAACATTTACCATGATGAGATGATAGGTCTACATGCACTGTGAACTGCTCTCCATACGGAGATGGGTTGTCTGTCCCCACCCTGAACACTGAGGAGTTATCATACAGAGGCCATAGAGAAGACTGATTTAGACTTCGCATATCACTTAATAGTTCCATTTCACGCCAAGCTGTTATTATAAATAATATAAAATAATGTACCAGTGTCTCAATTATTTATCCTGGGAAAAGGGAGTGGTTTTGGGCTGTAAATCCCAGTAAGTCTCAGTAACCAGGTTCCCATTATTCAACCCTAATCCAGATGGTTGGGGATGAAGAGGGGTTTGGGGGTGGTATAGACATACCTGTGAGTTTAATCTTCCCAGCCTGCTGCTGCTCCTCCTCTTTCTGCCGTTTCCTCCTCAACTCAGCCATCTCCAGCTCAAACTTGGCTTTCCATGACAGGAAGTTCTCGATGGTGACCACTGTTCCTTGGAAGAGCACCTTCTCAGCCTCCTCCGCTGCCTCCTCTTTTCGCCTCTTCTCTTCCTCTCTTCTGTTTATCTCGTCGACTAATTCATTCAGTTTGTCCTGAACTGCTGTAACTAGGGTGAATATCATCACCATTCCTAGGTTTTCCTCAGCCTAGAAAAATAAAAACACAGACGTAAGCCCTTTCATTGCGGAGTAAGGCTGAATAGACAGACGGAGAGAGACAGACGGACAAACAAACATACAGAGCTGCAGTAAGGCGAGGATGGTGGAACAGACAGACTGTGCGAGAGTAAGTAGGGCTGTCAGCCGGTGATTGTAAAGCAAATAACTGCCGGCCTCACTCACGGTAATTGACCTTTAATTAACACATTTAGCATCTCCCGTCTTCCACACACAGCCTACAATCCACTGATGCAGACCTTCAGAACTACATTTTTAAAAGTATAATATGTATTATAGCCTTCACCATCACAATAAATCCATTCATTTTAGACAGGTCTAAAGAAACATGACATGAAGAAAATGTAGTCTATTTCAGAAGAACAGAATAGCATACTCTGCATTGTCCTTATGTTAGGCCCTGATCTGGATATGCCATATGGCTGTGGGTTTCTGTGGGATTTTTTAATACATTCTAAGGCTGCATGACACGACTAATGATGATTTGAAAAAAGTTGCATGAAAGGCATGAGCTCCACTTTTTTTTGTTGCGTAGGCTGTACACACTTCATTCTCTTTCACAATTTGACAAGCACTTGTTAATGCCTCGAATTTCCCAACTGCACCCGTGTGGCCATAATGCCCCTAAAAAAAATCTATGCCTTCTGTGGTCAGTGGCCGTTATACCCTTGGGCTGCATATAATAATTATGATTCCCTTTTACCGGCTGCGTGCCGAAGCACCTCTTCGCTACAAGTGAAGACAGACACCTGGGTGGGACGCAACTGCGCGCATCCTTATCGAATTCCGAGAAGCATATTGAAGATATTGGAAGAACTGTCCACATTTACTTTTTGTCAGCCAACAAGATGAGTAGGCCTAACGAACAGCAAAAGTACTAGCAAAAGCACTATGTCAATCTACTATCCCCCATAGTACAAAAGTTGACCTATTCTGTGCAAGAAATAAATATTCCATAGTCCGGGACAGTTGTGGGATGCAATAGAGCCCAAATTAATACAACCACTAGCTTAAAAAAACTGTTTTACGCAATGAGCCTAACGCAACAAATGAGAACATTTAGCTTAAAAAGGCTATTTCTTCACATTATAAGCGCAGCAATGCACACGGCAAATGTTCCATTAGCAGGGACAAAAAACCTCCCAAAAGTGAACTCAAATACAATCATGCATGTAATGCTTTTATTATAAAGGTGCATTTTTACGTGGTGAAAATTATCTTCCCCAAAACTGAAACTCATGCGTTGCGTTGTGTATGTATGCCAGTTAGGGTCTACACCCATTGTAAAGCAGATAAATGTGCTTAATTTTAAGAAGTTATTAAGGAGCCTTTTGGTCCTAGACTTGTTGCTCCAGTAGCGCTTGTCGTCTATGACTTGGGTGTCTGGAGTCTGACAATTTTATGGGCTTTCCTCTGACACAGCCTATTATAGAGGTCCTGGATTGCATGAAGCTTGGCCCCAGTGATGTACTGGGCCGTACGCACTACCCTCTAGCGCCTCACGGTCAGATGCCATACCAGGCAGTGATGCAACCATCAGGATGCTCTCGACGGTACAGCTGTAGAACCTTTTCCCCCTCTCCTGAGGGGGAAAAGGTTTTGTTGTTCCCTCTTCGACTGTCTTGGTGTATTTGGACCATGATAGATCGTTGGTGATGTGGATACCAAGGAACTTGAAACTCTCGACCCGCTCCACTACTGCCCCGTTGACATTAATGAAGGCCTGTTCAGCCCGCCTTCTCCTGTAGTCCACGATCAGCTCCTTTGTCTTCCTCACATTGAGGGAGAGGTTGTTGTCCTGGCACCACACGGCCAGTTCTTTGACCTCCTCCCTATAGGCTGTCTCATCGTTGTCGATGATCAGGCCTACCACTGTTGTGTCGTCAGCAAACTTAATGGTGGCGTTGGAGTCGTCATTGGCCACGCAGTCGTGGGTGAACAGGGAGTACAGGAGGGGACTAAGTACACACTCCTGAAGGACCCCAGTGTTGAGGATCAGTATGACAGATGTGTTGTTACCTGCCTTTACCACCTGGGGATGGCCCGTCAGGAAGTCCAGGATCCAGTTGCAGAGGGAGGTGTTTGGTCCCTGGGTCCTTAACTTAGTGATGAGCTTTTTGGGCACTATGGTGTTGAACACTGAGCTGTAGTCAAAGAACAGAATTCTCACATAGGTGTTCCTTTTGTCCAGGTGGGAAAGGGCAGTGTGGAGTGTGATTGCATCATCTGTTGGGGCGGTATGCGAATTGGAGTTGGTCTAGGGTATCCGGGAGGATGCTGTTGATGTGAGCCATGACCAGCCTTTCATGGCTACACACGTGAGTGCTAAGGGGTAGTAATCATTTAAGCAGGTTACCTTCGCTTCCTTGGGCACAGGGACTATGGTGGTCTGCTTGAAACATATAGGTATTACAGACTTAGTCAGGGAGAGGTTAAAAATGTCAGCGAAGACACTTGCCAGTTGGTCCGTGCATGCTTCGAGTACATGTCCTGGTAATCCATCCGGTCCCGCTGCTTTGTGAATGTTGACCTGTTCAAAGGTCTTGCTCACATCGGCTACCGAGAGCGTTATCACAGTCATCCAGAACAGCTGGTGCTCTCGTGCATGCTTCAGTGTTTCTTGCCTCGAAGTGAGCATAAAAAGGCATTTCACTCGTCTGGTGGGCTCGCATCTGGGTTTCCTTTTGTAGTTTTCAAGCCCTGCCACATAGGAGTGTCAATCTTAATCCTGTATTGACGCTTTGCTTGTTTGATGGTTCATCTGAGGGCATAGCGCGATTTCTTATAAGCGTCCAAATTAGTGTCCCGCTTCTTGAAAGCGGCAGCTCTAGCCTTTAGCTCGTTGCGGATGTTGCCTGTAATCCACGGCTTCTGGTTGGGATATGTACGTACGGTCACGACGTCGTCGATACACTTATTGATGAAGCCGATGACTGAGGTGGTATACTCCTCAATGCCATTCGATGAATCCCGGAACATATTCAAGTCTGTGCTAGCAAAACAGTCCTGTAGCGTTGCATTCGGGTCATCTAACCACCTTCATATTGAGTGAGTCACTGATACTTCCTGCTTTAGTTTTTGCTTGTAAGCAGGAATGAGGAGGATAGAATTATGGTCAGATTTGCCAAATGGAGGGCTGGGGAGAGCTTTGTATGCATCTCTGTGTGTGGAGTAAAGGTGGTCTAGAGTTTTTGTCCCTCTGCTTGCACATGTGACATGCAGGTAAAAATAAGGTAAAACTGATTTAGGTTTGCCTGCATTGAAGTCCCGGGCCACTAGGAACACCGCTTCTGGGTGAGCATTTTCTTGTTTGCTTATGGCCTTATAATATTGGTTAAGTGCGGTCTTAGTGCCAGCATCGGTCTGTGGTGTAAATAGACGGCTTTGAATAATATAGATGACAACTCTTGGTAGATAGTGTGGTTTACAGCTTATCATAAGGTACTCTACCTCAGGCGAGCAATACCTTGAGACTTCTTTAATATTAGACATCGCGCACCAGCTGTTATTGACAAAAAGACACCCACCCCTCGTCTTACCAGACATAGCTTCTCTGTTCTGCCAGTGCATTGAAAATCCCTCCAGCTCTATATTATCCGTGTCGTTGTTCAGCCACAACTCAGTGAAACATATGATATTACAGTTCTTAATGTCACGGATAATCGTAAGTTATCAATTTTATTTCCCAATGATTGCATGTCAGCAAGTACAATTGATGGCAGTGGGAGTTTACTTGCTTGCCTACAGATTCGCAAAAGGCAGCCCGATCTGCATCCCCTTTTCCTCTGTCTTTTTTTCACACAAATGTCTGGGATCTGGGTCTATTCCGGGGGAGTAGTAGATCTTTCTCGTCGGACTCCTTAAAGGAAAAAGCTTATTCCAGTTCATGGTGAGTAATCCCAGTTCTGATGTCCAGAAGTTATTTTTCGGTCATAAGAGACAGTAGCAGCAACATTATGTACAAAATAAGTTAAATAAAATAGCACAATTGGTTACGGGCATGTAAAACATAATTCACAAGTGATGAGATATCATTCACAAGTGATGAGATATCATTCACAAGTGATGAGATATCATTCACAAGTGATGAGATATCATTCACAAGTGATGAGATATCATTCACAAGTGATGAGATATCATTCACAAGTGATGAGATATCATTCACAAGTGATGAGATATCATTCACAAGTGATTGGCTAATATTGTCACCCATCACACTATTCTTGATTTAATCTAGTGTTTACATATACTAAATAATGTGAAATTTGTTTTGATTTGGAATTATGCACCTGTCTCGAAACAGGGGCAGCGGGAAAAATATATGTAACCTATGCACTTAAATAGCGAATGGAGGACGCTTTTCCCGTGGTTCATTTTCATGCCACCCAGGTAGGCTATACTCCTGTTTTATAGAGAAGCAATGTGCTTAACCTATAGACCATAACCTATCGAAATGTTGAGCAACATGAGCTCACGGGGTCTCATGAAGTGTTTGATTTGATTTCCGATTACATTTGCATTGATGTCAGAGTGACTTGAGGGACAATAGAGTGCAGAGTACAAGGCAGTTATCAAGTTTGATAGGCTACTAATGACCATGAGCAGCATCAGAGCTTGGAGAAGCCTAATTACAGTGACTAAACGGTCACATGGAATTTGACTGCCACCATGACTCGGTGTGGCGGTAATACAGTCACCGTAACAGCCCTATGAGTGAGTGTGTGTGCACATGAGTGTAACAGACCTGCTGCTGCAGTAAGGTGAGGATGCCCTCTGCATCTGAATCCTCCAGGTTCTCCTGGGAGTATATCTCCCACAGCGGCACCTCATCGGGATATTTCTCCACATAGGTGAACTGTAGCGTCACTTCAATCGCTACAATAACACAGAGGCATTAGGTTAACAAATAAACAAACAAACAATAAATGTAGTAAAACCCTAGCCAGGTCCCAGATCTGTAAATGCTTTAATTAGCCAACTCGACTGACTTGTCATATGGGACCAGGCTAGTGTAGCACAGCAGATCTACACAAGACTCGGGCAAGAGAGTGATAGGTTAGGTTACTGCTTACTTTCATCGTTTTCCCCTGCGTCTGATGTCACAGTGATGGTGAAGCTGGTGGGCACCTCTGATAGCACTACAGGAGGGCCAAAACAAATATTAAAGTCAGCACAGCAGTCACATCAGTGTTATGCAAATTAATGAAAAGCAAACAGTTCGAACAGAAAGTGGATCCCCGTTGCTCTAAAATTATTTCACTATTGAAAAGTGGAAGATGTTAACTATGATCAACTCACCTACTGGAGAGCCTGAATGGTAAGATGTGTGGCACTGTCAGTGCAGTTGAGTTTGTTTAGCTAGCTAACAGTGCAGTGGCACTGACTAACTTTGAGTGTGGTGATCGAGGGCGTTTCATTATGTGATCGTTAGCTAAAACAATTTCTCCTAGATGTTGCGAGTTGTTGGCTTGCTAACTAGCTAGCCAGCTAAATTGGCACCACAATGCTAACCTGAGTTAGCTAGCTAGCGTTCTCCAGCCTGGAAACCAACCGAGACAGACTCGCAGAAAACTCACCTGTAAACGAGTCCGGGTAAATTGACTCTATAGCTTCCAGCTCGTTTCGCTGCTCCTCGGCGTAATCTGTCATTTTCTTCTACTATGGTCCATCAATGAGCTAGCAAAGTTATCCAACTGGGCACAGACGTGTGCGTGCTCGAAGCAGAAGGGCCCACCAAAGATGTTTATAAAACCGAGATAAACCACAGCTTGTCGTTTCCAATGGGAATAAATTAGTCATAGTGGGCAGAACAAGCAAGGAGGCGGGCAGAGCCAAGCATGTGCTAGCGAAATCCTATTGGCGCGTTCTAGTATATTTGGGCATATTTCCGTCAGGAAACGCCTACTCTGTGAAGTGCACGTGTGCAATAACTCAATTCGCCTTTGCACTCCTTCTAAACAGCATGATTTTGTAAAACAAAGTGCGAAGTCTACAATACTTAATCAGTTCTGTTCATAACATATTCTAGTTTTTGGAACAGAAAACTGCATTGAGATCAAATGTTTAATTTATGAGAAGATTTGCAGAATATCGGCCAAAATACATCTCGTTCCATCTTCTCCCACTGCGCGCCAGTGGGCTTCCTCTCACTACTACATTTGGTAGTGAGTGGAAACGCCAACCGGATGCTTCACATTTATGCATCCACTGAAATATCTGTCTGTGGGCCCACTGTTGATCGACTACATCGGCAATCCTTTTTAGTTCTCACTCTGAATCACAGAAGGTTGGTTTGACAATGTCTACTAAATCGAATGACTAATTATGCAATTATATCTATTAAATACAGATACATTTTCCGTTCAAACCTCTTAGGTTATTATCTACTCATTAGTATTATTCGTTCGGTATCATGTATGAAATATTTTATACTTTTCTTCAATATATTATTCTAGTCTAGTAAATTCTTAAAGGGCCATCGACATTGGCCTTTTCCTTCATACTGTAGTCATTGGCCTTTTTGCAATTGGTTTGCTCAAGTCCTGCATCCTCTCTCCTCCATCCTCTGCAGTGGTGTAGTGGAGGGTATACGCTGTATTACCATATACACACTTCTTTTTCAGTGTGCATTGGGTATACAAAGTAATGGAGGGATACGCCTTATCAATTAATAAAGCTGATCCAACAGATCAGAATGTTTAGCTTATAATGTTGATACACTATTATTCTTTCATATTTTAGGCGCAGCAATGTGCACACAGCAGTAAGGCCTACACGCAAATGTTCCTAAATACAATTAGCAGGAAAACACCTATCTTAAATGCGCACATTGACAGAGATTCAAATATCCATTCGATATTTAGAAAGAGGGGAGATCTAAAGATGCAGCATCTATCATGGGATGGGTTTCTAATATGACTAGGATAATGCCTTTGGCTGCTAGACAATGAAAGAAAGTTGAAAGAAACCACAGAACAGCAGAACGCTATGAGGAAGTCTTTATAAAATGGTTGCCTCCATGTTTCTATGGTGGAATTTTGGCTATAGGCTACTTTGAAGAAAGGTAAGACCTGCTTCATAATATGAAGTAAAATGTCCAGGTTTCAAACAATTAAGGAACAGGGAAAATATAGCGATGCTAATGATAGGCCTAACTGTCTTCTGGTAGATGGAAAGGCTTTCCCAAAAACTAGCTACAAAGTAGCCAATGGCAGAATGATATCATGATTATTTGCATCAATCTAGTGGTCATTTGTTTTGCAAACTCCATCTCATGTGCTACAGAAACAAGCTAGCCAAACAGTGCTAGGTGCCTGCACACTTGAATTAAAGGGTAACTACACTCAGAAATAAAACATTATTAGATTTAAAACTGGTTTCATGATGTGGTTTAAGCATTGTTATGGACTTAGAACATTCAATTTTGTGGATTTTCTATTACGAAAATATGACTTTTCACAGAACCCTGTGAATTTCTGATTCAGATGACAGCCTAATTGCTTGGATTGGCCTGACTGTGAAAGACCAATATGGGATTTATAATTTGGGACAAAATTTGAGTATACCACCTCTATACCACTGGTCCTCTGTCCCCTCCGTTTAAAAAAGGTCAAAGGTGTCACGCCCTGACCTTAGATATCTCTGTTTTCTATATATTTTGGTTAGGTCAGGGTGTGACTAGGGTGGGTACTCTAGGTTTTTGTATGTCTAGTGTTTTTGTATGTCTAGGGGTTTTGTATGTCTATGTTGGCCTGATATGGTTCCCAATCAGAGACAGCTGTTTATCGTTGTCTCTGATTGGGGATCATATTTAGGCAGGCCTTTTCCCACTTTCTGGTGTGGGATTTTGTCTACAGTTACGGTCGGTCGGTCGGTCGGTCGGTCGGTCGGTCGGTCGGTCGGTCGGTCGGTCGGTCGGTCGGTCGGTCGGTCGGTCGGTCGGTCGGTCGGTCGGTCGGTCGGTCGGTGTTTCGGTGAGTTTCAGTTGATTAAAAATATGTGGAACTCTATTGACGCTGCGCCTTGGTCTCATCATTTCGACGAGCGTGACAAAAGGAGGAGGAGAGGAGGCAAGGAGAGGGAACGTGAACGGAAATGTGCTTGTTTGAAATGGGACAGTCCTTCTCCACTGCACGTCATCAGGCAAATTGCGTTTACAGGGGGTGGAATCGTAAAATAAATGTGTAAAGTGATAAAAACAAATTTAGATAGCTGTGCAAGCCATTTTAAAGATAAAAGGATAAGCAGCATATCGTTTTTAAACGTTTACATGCTTTTGTCCTTCGAGAAAACAATAGCTGATTCAAAGGGGGTTGGCAAATTTCAAAACTCTTCCGCGAAGGACTACAGATAGGATACACATGACTAACCTCCGATGAAAGGTGGCTATCGAGAAGAGGAGGACACTCTTCCATTTGCTTACTAATGAATTGGCACTCTCCTCGAACACTCAACCACTTATCGGTTTCCGGGTCACAGAGGAGAGAGGATGGAGGAAAGAGGATAGACTTTTACCCAAATGAGAAAAGGCCATTGTGTGTGTGTGTGTGTGTGAGAGAGAGAGAGAGATGCACCATTGAGAGCAGACCCAAGGTCCGCTAGAGTCCGCTATTATTTGATGTCAGGATAATAATAGTGCCCTCTAGCGGACCTTGGAGCTGCATCAAGAGTATCATGACTGACTGCATCATCGCCTGCTACAGCAGCTGCACCGCCCTCGGACGTGGATCTACAGAGGGTGATGAAAACTGCCCAGTCCATAACTGGTGGCGAGCTCCTAGCCCTACAGGAAATTTACTCCAAGCGGTGTCTGAGGAAAGCCCGGAAGATTTCCAGAGACTTCAGCCACCCCAGACATGGACTGTTTACTCCCTTACCGCCTGGCATGCGGTACAAGAGCATCAGAGACAGTTTCTACCTCTTGGCCATAAGTCTGTTGAACAGATAGCCCCTGGCTGCCGTCCACCTGCACCTTAAGACTATTTGCACAGAATCTCTGCATTCCCACTTCTCTCTCCCTCTCACACACACGCACGCACACACACACACCTATTTATTATTTACCGCTCTACCTTGCTCCTAACTAGTCACTATTCACTTACTACTTGTAGGGGCGGCAGGTAGCCCAGAGGTTAGAGTTTTGGGCCAGTAACTGAAAAGTTGCTAGATCGAATCCCCGAGCTGACAAAGTAAACATCTGTCTTTCTGCCCCTCAACAAGGCAGTTAACCCACTATTTCCAGGCCATCATTGTAAATAAGAATTTGTTCTTAACTAACTTGCCGTTTTAAATAAAGGTAAACAAATGTTTAAATATAACAGTACACTGACTTATATATTCACAGTATATATTTTTTAACTTATTTTTTTAACTACTGACATAGTATTTTGGAGTGCTCTAGATTTACCACTCATTTTATTATTCCTGCAATGTTGAGGAAGCTCGCAAGTAAGCATTTCATTTCACCGTTTATCCTGTATCTTGTGCACATGGCGAATAAACAATGATTTTAGTGTGTGTGATTTTTTTTGTTGATTTATGACAATCAATGTTTACCTTTACGTTATCTTCCTACACATTCACTGTAAACTGAATTAAATATACAAATACACAAAGTATGTTCATCTACATTATCATTCATTCAAAAGTAAGATTATTTAAAAAGTTGAGGGTCGGTTTCCAGGACCCAGATTAAACCTATTCCTTAAAAAAGGACTGAGAAATCAACTGAAACTAAGTGCTTTTTAGTCCAAGAATAGGTTTTTCTACATCAATGAAACTGGTCCTTACTGTTCAAACTACATTTTAAAAAATTACAACATTCAGTGAAAAAAAATCAACATTCTTTACATACCCTTCAAATAAATTGAAAGCAAACATTTTTTACATAAAAACTTAGCATGGGTGCTGCTCAAATAAAAAGTTACACTTTCCCTATGCAGTGCAAAGGTGCCCACAGCCAAAACACATGACATTATCAACTGTATCAAACAATGTGGGCTTCTTTGACAGACAATAGATTATCAGATACTCCAGTGAATCACACAGAGTACCAGTCAAACGTTTGGGCACACCTACTCATTCAAGGGTTTTTCTTAATTTTTTACTATTTTCTACATTCTTCAAACTATGAAATAACACATATGGAATCATGTAGTACACAAAAAAGTGTTAAACAAATCAAAATAGATGTTAGATTCTTCAATGTAGACACCCTTTGCCTTGATGACAGCGTTGCACACTCTTGGCATTCTCTCAACCAGCTTCACCTGGAATCCTTTTCCAACAATATTGAAGGAGTTCCCATCAATGCTGAGCACTTGTTGGCTAGTTTTCCTTCACTCTGCAGTCCAACTTATCCCAAACCATCTCAATTGGGTTGAGGTCGGGTGATTGTGGAGGCCAGGTCATCTAATTCAGCACTCCATCACTCACCTTCCTGGTCAAATAGCCCTTACATAGCCCGGAGGTGTGTTTTGGGTCATTGTCCTGTTGAAAAACAAATGATAGTCCCACTAAGTGCAAACCAGATGGGATGGCGTATCGCTTCAGAATGCTGTGGTAGCCATGCTGGTTAAGGGTGCCTTGAATTTTAAATGAATTACTGACCGTGTCAACAGCAAAGCACCCCCAACCATCACACCTCCTCCTCCATGCTTCATGGTGGGAACCATACATGCAGAGGTCATCCGTTCACCTACTCTGCGTCTCTCAAAGACACGGTGGTTGGAAACAAATCTCACATTTGGACTCATCAGATCAAAGGACAGATTTCCACCGGTCTAATGTCCATTGCTCTTGTTTCTTGGCCCAAGCAAGTCTCTTCTTATTATTGGTGTCCTTTAATTGTGGTTTCTTTGCAGCAATTCGACCATGAAGGCCTGATTCACACAGTCTCCTCTGAACAGTTGATGTTGTGATGTGATGGGGACGGGTGGGGCAATTTGGGATGGGGGCACAAAAGGCTGGTAGATGCTCACCTCTGGACTGTCCCCAGAGAGAGGGGCTCTGTCTCTGTGGGCCCAGTAAAGCTCTGGTACACATCCACAGCCTGGTCTCCATAGACAACCATCTCTGCCTCATCTCACAGGAGATGTATACAAGCGTGTCCTCGATCGAGGCATAGATGTGGGACTCGTTGTCTTTTCGTGATTTGGGGAACCTCCTGTTGTGATCTGGCAGGAAGCTGGTCCCGTTGGGGTTGTAGATGGACACTTGGTGAGACAACTGTCTCTTCTTCTTCCTACTCAACAGGAGGAAGATCAAAACACATCACATGCAAAGTAGGCTACTGTAAAGAGAGAAAATTACTCAACTGGCCTACCTAGTTAAATAAAGGTGAAATAAATCAAATTTAAAAAATGTACGTGTTCACTTATCATGACAACAATGTCATACATTCAAGTAATCCCTTATTACCATTTTTTTGTAATTGAAAATACCTAAGAGTGTAGCTATAGAATATAGACTAGCTACAGTACAAGTAAAATACAAATAGCCTAGTTAAATAAAGGTTAAATAAAATAAAATCAATTATCTCCACAACACTCCACCGTCACTGTAACACTCCACCGTCACATTCCACCCCAGCAGGTGGTGATAGTGTAAAAATGTGTTTCGAAAAAGAGCGCGTGGAACAGGAAAAACAACACTTGCTAGCAGCTACTCAGCTAGATAACAAACAAAAATGTTGCCTAACATAAAATCATTGAGAATGTTGCTTAACAGGCGATTAAAAGCGGCTGTCGACGAGCTATTCGGGGCAGTTGAAACAACGATAGCAGAGTACCAGCAAGAATTATGCCGTTCAAAAGAGGAGAAAGACCGAACGATAGCGGAGTACCAGGAAAAAATGTCCCGTTCGGAAGAAGAGAACGCCCGGCTACAGAGGCTGCTGGATGTCGTTCTTAAACCAGAAGTAAAGTTGCAGAGACTAGAAGGTGTGTTACTTATTAGCTAAGCCCGTAACAACCATCGTTTTATACAGATACCTAATGCATGTTGAGCATTTACATTTGAGTCATCACTAGCAAAAATGTAATCCAATTGGAGACAGATTTTCATGCGTTTTTCATTCAAAAATCAGAATGAAGAAAATTCGAATTTTCCCCACCAGTAGTGTTTCCACCAAACGGAGTGTGTGACGACGTAGTGCACACAGTGTACTTTTTCATTTAAGGTTTCATGTACCGAATACAAATCAAATGTTCTATATGTTTCCATCACATTTTCAACTCTACCAATAGTTTCGTCACAAACATTGTCCTGTTAAATAGCAAATGTGTCTACTTTGGTCTTGGCACGTGTGTTCTAGCCAACAGCTCACAAATAGCCTACACTACAGGCTGTGCGGGTAAACTAGTCTACATGAGATTATTATGGAAAATAGCGTGAATATTTTTATTTGTCAAGCATCCGTCATCAGAATAAGATCCTCGATATTATTCACCACCCTGTGAAATTCATAATTTATTTAATCTGTTGCCTAATAAACTGCATGGTTTCACGAGTCATAGACGACCATACACCATATCATCTCGTGACTCCAAATTTACTTAATGTGATGTTTACTATATCAATATTTGCACATAAAAGCGTTTGCATCGCCTTTTCTCGCATCACATATTTTACCTACACAAAAATATCACACTGTCGAACTAACAAATGACCTGTAGGCAGTTATACAACTGTACCGAAACTTCCAGTTTCCAACACAAAAGTTACATCTGGCTAGAACACATTTCTTGTAAGCCAGCATCTCAGCATTAGAATGTACTAGCTAAATATATTATGTTCTTTTTCCCCACAGACCTCCAGCAGCTCACTCTCTCCATCTCTGAAAAAGTTTCCCCTGAGCAGCAGGATTGTAGTCCTGGTCTGGGGCAGGAGGAACCTTCTCAGATTAAAGTGGAACAGGAGGAGCTATGGGTCATCAGTCAGGGACAAGAGCAGCTTCAAGCGATGGATTATGATACTGATGATACTGATGATTCTGCTGATACAGAAGCCTTCATATCTACTGCCAGAGTAAAAGGTGACTGTAATCAGAACCCAAGTCAGTCCTCACATCTTTACCAAGTTTTAACCCAACGTGAAGAAAACACAGACAGGGATGAGCTACCCAGCACCACAATGCAAATTGAACAGATTAAAACAGAAAATGTCAGTGACAGTGACTCTCAGCCCCCATCTGCAGTCAATTCAGACTGGTCTGAAACTCAGATTGAGAGTGGTGATAGTGTTGATTGGATGGAGAGTGAAGGACCTCCACCCAAGTCAAAGAGAACACAGACAGAAGTTGGACCAAGAGTCTGTACTAAAGTCAGAGAATCCACAGTGTTGTCCCATTTGAAATCCCCTATCCCCAGTAATGCGTAATTGAGTCTGTAGAAAGTTTGAAAGAACATCTACATTTTCATGTTGCAAGTACAGGATCACTTTCTTGTTACATCTGTGGTATATGCTTCACAGAGGATGAGGAGGTTTTGCTGGAAGAGCATATGAGCAATCACAAACTGTATCGCTGTCTTGGGTGTAAAGAACGTTTTCGATACTCGCCAGGGTCTGACATTGCATAAGAAGACACACCAGGACTCTTGATCAGGATTGAAAATTGAAGACCGCCCCGACCTGGGCCTATGACCTGCAGCCTGAGCCTTTACAAGCAGTCATTTTTTATTTTGAAATTGTAAAAACAATGTGAATGTGAGGGAGGAGTAGCCTATATTTTCGTGATCAAACTTGATTAAAACACTACAGCAGTTTTTGCTGAAGAAATTACTCTGGTAAAATGTTACAGTTCCATATCCTAGTAAAGGAAGCCTGAGTGAGGCCCAATGCAGTCTGTGTATCCTGAAAAGTTGTTTTTATATATCAAATAAACTATTGAATGGAGAGTGTACCTTCTAATGCATAGTTACCATATGTACTCAAAAGGCTGGTTTCTCAGACCAGCACTTTCAATGGATATTAAGCACTTTCAATGGATATTAAGCTCTATTTTAAAAGGAAAAATTATAACCACATAGGTGCTGCTCCTGCTACTTTTTCTTCTTGGGGATGAATCTGTCTGAGAAACCATCCCAACATTTATCATGAAGGGCTAGAGAAAAGGTAGCTCACTTACACAAACCACAGCCAACACAACCACCATGAGAACCAGCAGAGCTGCCACCACACTCAGAATGCTGGTCCGAAGCAGGTCTTAGGAACAGGAACACACACAGGTCAGTATTCACTGATATCCCATTATCAACCCACTCACTAACATAATAATGTTTCAAATCTGGAGGCTGATAACGCTTATTATAGAAAACATTAGGAACACTCTATGACAGACTGACCAGGTTAATCCAGGTGACAGCTATGATCCCTTATTGATGTCACTTGTTAAATCCACTTCAATCAGTATAGATGAAGGGGACAAGACAGGTTAAATAATTATTTTTAAGCCTTGGGCAAGAACAGGGTATGGTAGTAGGTGCCAGGCATATTGGTTTGTGTCAAGAACTGCAACGCTGCTTGGGGTTTTCACGCTCAACGATTTCCCCTTTTTGTCAAGAATCGTCCACCACCCAAAGGACATCCAACCAACTTGACTCAACCAGGGCCTGTCCTTGCCGTTCTGCCGCCTGCCGTAGAATTACAACATGTTAATCACATTACTTTAATATTAGAATGTATCCCTATATTAGTACATTCAGACTGTTATACCTAATAGGCAACAGAATAGTGTTCTTAGAACTCTGAGTCTGAGAGGAGCCGCTGAGATTTTAAAGCTGACAGTAGATTTACGATGGCTTGGTAATAAGACATTCCATTCCATGATTAGTGTCTGTGTGCCTGTATGTCAGTGCCAGGGAGACCCAATCTCCTTTTTCTCTCCCATATGCAGATGAACACTGAACTTAAATCATTTGAGCGAATGACCTAGTGTCTATGTTACATTACTATTTCTGTATAAACAAGAAGTAAACGACCTTGAGACAGAAACCTGTTGCGATGTAATCGTGATGTCTGTTGCATGAGAGCACAATGTACCTTTGTATAAATTCTCTCATCTGTGATTTGTCATGAACATCCAGGAGGTTGGACTTTGCTATAAAATGCTGTGGCTTTGTCCTGCTGGTTGAGTTCTCAGGGATCACCTCCAGGGTGGTTACTGACCAACCCCATTACTGCACTAATTAAATAATAAAGTTAAATTGTTTTGAAGAAATCTAAAAGTCTCTCATTTGATTAGAATAATTCCACCACGCCCTAGGCAAGACCAAAAAATGTTGCTACCACAAAACTAGAATACTCCCAGTAAGTGAAAAAGAAAAGTTTAAAAGCCTGCACCAAAAAAGGTCACCCAAAAGGCATTGGTCTGTGCTTCCAAGCCCACTGAGGTGTAGCCTACAGTGTTGCCTGAAATGTAATTCTATGAATGCCCATCTATTTGGTAAGCCTACCGTTTGTAAAACACAAAAAATGATGACAGGACCAAAAAGAAGACTTCCAAAAGATGGCGGCTCGTGCTTACTGGGGTGTAGCCTACCATGTGGCCCCCAATGGAATTTGATGAATTCCCATCCATGTACTAGGCCCACTGTTTGTAAAACAGGCCGTTGCATTGGCTTTATTAGTACGGATTCCTGTGACTAATCAATTTTTTCTATTTAAGTTCTGATTATCAGCGTGAGAGCCCCTTCTGCATTGCAACTGCCATCCTTTAATAGCAAAGAACACACATAGTCAGACAGCATAGACATAATAAATCGTTCAGCTTTGTCTCCTTACTCAAACCCCAGAACCATAAACCAATCCTCCATATCAACAGGCATATATCAAATTGTCATTTAGATACAACCAATTCTAAATACAACCAATCCTATCTTGACAAGATCACAGAGACACGCTGACTGGCACACAGACATTGTGGAGCCAAGAGATATGTTTACACATGATGATACTTTGACCTCTCCCCTCTCTGCGGCCCATGCAACTTAGTCTTGACATAGAACAGATAACTGCAACCCTGCCACAATATTATACAAAAATAACATTCTTGATGAGAAGTAACTTACAAACATATGATGAATGTAAAACATCTTACATATGTTACCAACAAATTCTGATTATTCCACAACAGGCCACATACTCGTTCTACCATATACTATATCCGCTACATGACTCATGTCAGATCATTGTTTGGACGGAATGATGATACAGAGCCATAGCGATGTGTCTCCAATAGAACCCTGGACAAACTCACTGGGAATGGACAAGCAAAGTGGGCACTGCTTATCACAGGGCGGCATCAATGCTCACCTAAAAATCCCATTTGCCACTGGTCGAGAAAAATTGTCATTGTTTGGTCAGTTTGACTCATAAAATGGCCAGTTTAGCTCATAAAATGCCACCCTCGTCAATCTGCCGCCGTAGGCAGCTGCATAATCCTACCTACTGAGCGAGTCCAAGCTCCAATGAATTCAGTTTGTTCTGAGGGGAAAATGGAGGGGTGCAACTCAATATTAGAAAGGTGTTCCTAATGTTTGGTATACTCAGTGTAGTAAGACCAGACTGAACAAAATATCAGAGAAATGCTGAGAAACATTGAGCGTTAGATTTTCACTGAGAGGAGATAGAACAACACTGCTTATCATGACTGCTCCACACGGTCGGTCACTCACTCTTGTCCTTGTGCAGTGTGATCTGTGTGAGCACGCTGAAGTCTCCTTTCTCAGGCATACAGTTGGACATGTTGAGGTAGAAGCTCTCTGAGACAGGGATCTTCCTGACTGCCTCCTCGTCCTCCCGCTGGCTGTACATCTCCTCCAGGGAGCCCAGGATCTGCACCCTGATCAAATCACATTCATTTATTTACAGCACATCATAAAGTGCTTTACAGTAATCCGGCCTGGACCCCAAGACCAAGCAAGGAAGAAGCAGGACCACAGTGGCCAAGAAAAACTCCCTAGAATGAAAAATCCTAGAGAGGACGTCTCAGAGGGGTACCCATCCTCTTCTGGTTGTACCTGATGCCCGTGTGGCGGTTGCTGCACTTGGGCTGGCTGATGTTGTCGAACATGAGGTGAGCTTCCAGCTTAGAGGGGACATCGACGATCCAGGACACAGTGGAGTAGGACTTCATTCCCACATGCCAACTAGGGGTGGCCAGAGAGTTGGTACTCCTTGCTTTGGGCATACCGTGACAATGTATCTCTCTGTGTGTACATCAGGGGGAGAATACCATATTTGTAGTTACAGTGCTACTTTTATATAAAACAATTTATTAAAGATGTAACTTTATAGCCAAAAGTATATGTGGACACCCACTCGCTGAACAACTCATTCCAAAATCCTGGGCATTAATTTGGAGTTGGTCCTCCCCTTGCTGATATACTGTATCAGCCTCCACTCTTCTGGGAAGGCTTTCCACTAGATGTTGGAACATTGGAGCCTTCTCCGATCCTGTTCATCTCACAGTTCCTTAGGATCAGGGAGAAGGAGTCCCGGCGTTTGGCCGGCTGGAGGTCCGACAGCTTCTTCACCACTGCGAACCACCGTTACCATGGTGATACTCCACGGCCGGCTCCTTCTTCAGGCACAGCGGCTGGGTCTGACCCAGGAAGACAACCGTAGCGTTGTGTTTGGGAGGGACCACAAACTTTCACTCCATCAGGTCATCGTCAGGGAAACTATTCGGGTAGTTTGGAGAGAGCAACTCCAAAGATGACGTCCCTTCCGGTAAAGTCACTTTGAGGACAGCAAGTGCTGAGGGACAATGATATGTTGATGAAGTGTCAGAAAATACAAGGTTAACCAGGTCCACTAAAAACATACAGACATAAGTAATCCATTTATATTAATGAAATTAAAACAATGTGATTTTACTTCAGTATTCTGAAATCACTGTCTGACCAACTCGCATTTGATTTCCTCTCCAACAGAAGTGTTGAACATGGTGGGGTTCAGTTTCCGTCTTCCGGTGACCTCCAGAGAGAGCCTGCCCTGGTTCAAGACCTGAGCCCCAGAGACAGTAGTACGTCCCGATGGCAGCCTCCCCTGTCCTCTGGAGGGCTAGCAGGGTATACGTGTGCTGGTCTGGACATCTCTCAGAGGGCAGGATCTGTCTCAGCCCCATCTGGGTGAAGTCCAAATGGAACGCCCATGGAACCGGGGGCTTCAGGTTCCAAATAAAGGTGAAGTTCTGGAGTGGAAGCATTCCGGTTCTAGACTCAATGGGGGTGATGTCTCCATTACAGGACCTTGTGGTACAATCTGATGGAAGGAGGGTAGGAGTTAGAGGAAGTCAATACAGAGACGCACACACAGGTATGATCACACACACAGTCACATATGGACTATGTATTATGAAAATGCACACAGGTATCCCACTTGTAAGCACTATGTAATAGCAATATAACTACAGTGTACAATGTGCCTATACTGTAATGACACTGTATTTCTGTACCATGTGGACAAGCTATAGACACTCTAAGGACACTATGGACATTCTAAATACCATGGGACCACAACAATTATATATTTCATAGAGTTCTCACCTATTTCCCTGACCACTTCCACAGTGAAGACTTCCTCTGGTTTGGGGCAGGTGAACTCCATGTTCACAGCAACTTTGGGGTCTGTCAGCAGCACCACATAATCACTTCCAGCCCTGGAACAGGACTTCTTCAAGCTTGTACCGGTGCATACCGTACACTTTGACCTCCTGCTGCACTCTGAACTCTGGCTGATGTTGAGAGTAGTGCCCTCGTCAGGGGTGAGGGTCAGTGTCACACCCTCTGAAAGAACAACAACCAGGGAAGGGATTGATGAATTAAGGTAGAAGAGTGGCATCAGTTGGGGAGGCAGGTTTGTTCTATACCACATGGGTATTTTACATAACCATACCTCTATCAAAACTATATTAATTTGTACAAAACATAGACAGAGACTTAGAATACAAAACCATGTCCTTTTTTTCTCTGACTGTCAATGAAGACTACTACTCAGTAGACCGAAAAGACAACTGATGTTTTTCTCAGCCTGACCAGAAGTCCTTTTTTTACCACAGTGTGTTAGAAAAGACTCCTATGACTGAGGGAGTGGGTAGGGAGATGATCGATGTCAACAGCTTGACTCCACTTCCACGTCTGTGAGCTACGGCCTACTGAACAAACATAGGCCTGGACGTTCAACAGTTCAAACGGCCATGTGATGCTGTATCCATAAATGTCCTTATCTTCAGATAATCACTCTCTTCCTCTCCCTCTCTCTCTGAAGCACACACACACACACGCGCTCTCTCTCTCTTCTTCTATCTGTCTGACTTATGCTTTCCCCAAAACCTTACCTAGTAACATAGCCGAGATATAATCTGATTGTGTGACTGTTTGACAATGGAGATGTTACTGGGAAGCTGTAACGACTCTCGTTTGTTGAATGAAGAGTGGACCAAGACGCAGCGTGGAAAATGTTCATGATTTTAATATTCAAAAAACACACAAAATAACAAACGTGAAAACGAAAGCGAATATTTCTGTCAGGCAAAAAACACTAAACAGAAAACAAGATCACACGAAACGCAAAAGGAAAATGACAACTCATATATGATCCCCAATCAGAGACAACGATAGACAGCTGCCTCTGATTGGGAACCACACATGGCCAAAAGCAAAGAAATAGAAAACATAGACTTTCCCACCCGAGTCACACCCTGACCTAACCAAATATAGAGAATAATAAGGATCTCTAAGGTCAGGGCATGACAGAAGCCCTATTTGTCCCTCGCTGTTACATGTACAGCTATTACAGTCCAGCTGTCACTGTTGACACTGGGATAAGATGTGTAAGCTACAACTTCTGGATGCTTGACTAAACATTATTCTGCCTACCTAGCTACAGTGCCTTGCAAAAGTATTCGGCCCCCTTGAACTTTGCGACCTTTTTGCCACATTTCAGGCTTCAAACATAAAGATATAAAACTGTATTTTTTTGTGAAGAATCAACAAGTGGGACACAATCATGAAGTGGAACGACATTTATTGGATATTTCAAACTTTTTTAACAAATCAAAAACTGAAAAATTGGGCGTGCAAAATTATTCAGCCCCTTTACTTTCAGTGCAGCAAACTCTCTCCAGAAGTTCAGTGAGGATCTCTGAATGATCCAATGTTGACCTAAATGACTAATGATGATAAATACAATCCACCTGTGTGTAATCAAGTCTCCGTATAAATGCACCTGCACTGTGATAGTCTCAGAGGTCCGTTAAAAGCGCAGAGAGCATCATGAAGAACAAGGAACACACCAGGCAGTTCCGAGATACTGTTGTGAAGAAGTTTAAAGCCGGATTTGGATACAAAAAGATTTCCCAAGCTTTAAACATCCCAAGGAGCACTGTGCAAGCGATAATATTGAAATGGAAGGAGTATCAGACCACTGCAAATCTACCAAGACCTGGCCGTCCCTCTAAACTTTCAGCTCATACAAGGAGAAGACTGATCAGAGATGCAGCCAAGAGGCCCATGATCACTCTGGATGAACTGCAGAGATCTACAGCTGAGGTGGGAGACTCTGTCCATAGGACAACAATCAGTCGTATATTGCACAAATCTGGCCTTTATGGAAGAGTGGCAAGAAGAAAGCCATTTCTTAAAGATATCCATAAAAAGTGTTGTTTAAAGTTTGCCACAAGCCACCTGGGAGACACACCAAACATGTGGAAGAAGGTACTCTGGTCAGATGAAACCAAAATTGAACTTTTTGGCAACAATGCAAAACGTTATGTTTGGCGTAAAAGCAACACAGCTGAACACACCATCCCCACTGTCAAACATGGTGGTGGCAGCATCATGGTTTGGGCCTGCTTTTCTTCAGCAGGGACAGGGAAGATGGTTAAAATTGATGGGAAGATGAATGGAGCCAAATACAGGACCATTCTGGAAGAAAACCTGATGGAGTCTGCAAAAGACCTGAGACTGGGACGGAGATTTGTCTTCCAACAAGACAATGATCCAAAACATAAAGCAAAATCTACAATGGAATGGTTCAAAAATAAACATATCTAGGCGGATTAGTTTCTTCCTTATTGATTCACCTGCGTTTCTAGTGGTGCTGGGAATTCCCTGGTTGGCTAATCACAATCCTCAGATTTCATGGAAACAGGGGGCTCTAAAGGGGTGGTCAGAGGAGTGTTCAGGTATGTGTATAGGAGTTTCCATCGGTGCAACGACGGTGGAGAGTCCAGATCATGTTTCCACTGTGCGGATTCCCTCAGAATATCCCGATTTGGCTATCGCCTTCAGTAAAAAGTGGGCGACCCAATTACCACCTCATCAACGATGGGATTGCGCAATAAACCTCCAGGTAAACGCAGCACTTCCCAGGAGTCACGTGTACCCGCTGTCACAGGAGCTTGCGGCTATGGAGACATATGTCACTGAATCTCTGGGCAGGGGTACATTCGGCCCTTCATATCACCCGTCTCCTCGAGTTTCTTTTTTGTGAAGAAGAAGGATGGAGGTCTGCGTCCGTGTATTGATTATAGAGGTCTAAATTCCATCACAGTGGGGTTTAGTTACCCACTACCTCTCATCGCTACGGTGGTGGAATCATTTCACGGAGCGCGCTTTTTCACATATCTGGATCTCAGGAGCGCGTATAACTTGGTGCGTATCCGGGAGGGAGATGACCGCGTTTAGTACCACATCTGGCCATTATAAGTACCTCGTCATGCCGTATCGGTTAAAGAATGCTCCAGCCGTCTTTCAATCCTTCGTAGACGAGATTCTCAGGGACCTGCACGGGCAGGATGTGATGGTGTATATCGATGACATTCTGATCTATTCCGCGCATGTGTCTCTGGTGCGCAAGGTACTTGGGCGACTGGTGGAGCACGACCTGTACGTCAAGGCTCAGAAATGCGTGTTCTCCAAACAGGCCGTTTCCTTCCTGGGGTATCGCATTTCCACATCTGGGGTGGTGATGGAGTGTGACCGCATTGCAGCCGTGCGTAATTGTTTGACTCTGACCACGTTAAAGGAGGTGAAGCGGTTTTTAGGGTTTGCCAATTACTACTGGAGGTTTATCCTGGGTTTTGGCCAGGAGGCTGCTCCCATTACCTCACTGCTGAACGGTGCGTTTGCGGTGGTCAGCGGAGGCAGGTAGAGCTTTTAGTCATCTGAAGGCACTGTTTACCGATGCCCCCGTATTGGCTCATCCGGACCCCTCTTTGGCGTTCATAGTGGAGGTGGACGCCTCCGAGGCTGGGGTTGGAGCCGCGCTATCACAGCGCTCGGGAACACCACCGAAGCGCCGCCCCTGCGCTTTTTTCAAAGAAGCTCGGTCCGGCGGAGCGAAACTATGAGGTGGGGGACCGGGAGTTGCTGGCTGTGGTAAAAGCTCTGAAGGTGTGAAGACATTGGCTTGAGGGGGCTAAACACCCTTTTCTCATCTGGACTGACCACCGTAATCTGGAGTACATCCGGGCAATGAGGAGACTGAATCCTCGTCAGGCAAGGTGGGCCATGTTTTTCACCAGATTTAGGTTAATCTCCTATAGACTGGGTTTCCTTAACACTAAGGCCGACGCGCTGTCCCGTCTCTATGACACCGAGGAGCGGTCCATCAATTCTACTCCCATAATCCCGGCTTCCTGTCTGGTGGCACCGGTGGTATGGGAGGTGGACGCGGACATCGAGCGGGCGTCACGATTGGAACCTGCGCCCCCACAGTGTCCAGCGGGACGTAGGTACGTGCCACTTGGTGGTCGCGACAAACTGATCCGGTGGGCCCATACTCTACCCTCTTCGGGTCATCCGGGAATTAGGAGGACAGTGCAGGGTCTTAGGGAGAAGTACTGGTGGCCCACTTTAGCGAGGGATGTGAGGTTTTATGTTTCCTCCTGTTCGGTGTGTGCTCAGAGTAAGGCTCCTAGACACCTGCCTAGAGGGAAGTTACAGCCCCTCCCCGTTCCACAACGGCCTTGGTCACATCTGTCGGTAGATTTTCTCACCGACCTTCCCCTGTCTCAGGGGAACATGGCGATCCTGGTCATTGTGGATCGGTTTTCGAAGTCCTTCCGTCTCCTCCCGTTGCCCAGTCTCCCTACGGCCCTGCAGACTGCGGAGGCCCTGTTTACCCACTTCTTCCGGCACTACGGGGTGCCTGAGGACATCGTTTCTAATCGGGGTCCGGTTCACGTCCCAAGTTTGGAGGGCGTTCATGGAGCCTCTGGGGGTCTCAATCAGCCTGACCTCAGGTTTTCACCCAATGGGCAGGTGGAGAGAGTGAACCAGGATGTGGGTAGGTTTCTGAGGTCGTATTGCCAGGACCGGCCAGGAGAATGGGCGAGGTACGTCCCATGGGCGGAGTTGGCTCAAAACTCACTCCGCCACTCTGAGTTGGCTCAAAACTCACTCCACAAACATGTCGCCTTTCCAGTGCGTGTTGGGCTACCAGCCGGTCCTGGCACCGTGGCATCAGAGCCAGACCGAGGCTCCTGCGGTGTAGGAGTGGGTGCAGCGCTCAAAGGAGACCTGGAGAGACGTCCAGGAATCTCTCAAACTGTCTGGTGGGCGGCAGAATGTGAGCGCTGACCGCCACCGCAGTGAGGCCCCTGTCTTCCGCCTGCCCTGCCGGAAGCTGGGGCCGCAGTGTGTGGGGCCATTTAAAGTCCTGAGGAGGATAAACGAGGTATGTTATAGGTTACAGCTCCCTTCTTACTATCGCATTAACCCCTCGTTTCATGTGTCTCTCCTCAGGCCGGTGGTAGCTGGTCCCCTGCAGGCAGGTGAGGTACTGGAGGTCCCTCCGTCCCCTCTGGACATCGAGGGGCCCCCGGCGTACACGGTATGTTCCATTCTGGACTCTAGACACCGGGTAGGGGCCTGCAGTACCTCGTGGATTGGAAGGGGTACGGACCGGAGGAGAGGTGCTGGGTACCGGTGGAGGACATCTTGGATCCATCCCTGCTGAGGGATTTCCACCGCCTCCATCCAGATCGCCCTGCACCTCGCCCTCCGGGTCGCCCTCGAGGCCGGTGTCGGCGCGCTGAGGGAGCGGCGTGTCAGGGGCTGGGTACTGTCACGACTTCCACCGAAGGTGGCTCCTCTCCCTGTTCGGGCGGCACTCGGCGGTCGTCGTCACCGGTCTACTAGCTGCCACCGATTATTTTTCCCTTTTCTGTTGGTTTTGTCTTGATTGTTTTCAGCTGTTTCTTGTTAACCGTTTATTCCGGGCTATTTAAGCCTTCAGGGCCCGCCTGCTTTTCTGCGGGCTTGTTTATTTTGCTGTCAGTGCAGGTTCGTGTTTTATTGCTTACGGTTTGTTTTTGGTCCTGTTTTTGTGGTCATGTGTGCCTGTTGTTTTTGGCTTGACCCATATTTGGAATAAACATTCTCCTTTGGAACTTTGCTCTCTGCGCCTGACTCCACACCCACTACTCCTAGCTATCCTGACATGCATAGTCTACCTATAGAATACATCCTCTTACAATTCTAGAATATCCCTGCGACTTCATAATACTGTTAGTGTTATCATGGGCAACATTTCATAGAACATATCATTGTATACATATCTACATTTAATTCTTTATAGTAACGGGACAATTGCAATGACATAGTTATGGTCAAATATAAAGGAATTCAAATAATTTCCCTATTCTTCAGTTGTTGTTTTTTACAGAATCAAAATAATAATCAAAATAATCACAAATGTATTAGGGTTCACTTCTAAATGTTTAAAACTATTACCAAATTACCAAAATCTTAAAATGTGTTAGGTGCCTCCTAAGAAGAGGTGGGTGCAGGAGTCAGGAGCAGGAGAGCAAGGAATTCCAGTTGGCACAGTCGTTTATTATAAGTCCCAACCCACCAACAATAGGCAGGGAAAATCACGAAACACACGGAGGAGAAACCTCTACTCCTAATACAGTACCAACGGTACAACAACTGTGAGGGAAAAAACCCTGTGGCGCAAACACGCACCCCTAACAGAGCTAACACAGCAAAATAATCCTGCACAAAGACTAGCAGGCAGCGGAGGTTAATAAACTCACCGAAATTAACTAATCAGACACAGGTGATAACAAAAACAGACAGACACAATCAAAAAGGAAAAATGGATCGGTGGCAGCTAGTAGGCCGGCACGACGACCGCCGAACACCGCCCGAACAGAGAAAGGCGCCACCGTCGGTGGAAGTTGTGACAGTACCCCCCTCCTGATGCTCGGCTCCTGCAGCGCGCCGATGCCGGCCTTGAGGACGACCCGGAGGACGAGGCGCAGGGCTATCTGGATGGAGGCGGTGAAACTCACTCAGCAGAGATGGATCCAAGATGTCCTCCACCGGCACACAGCATCTCTCCTCTGGACCGTATCTCTCCTTATCCACGAGGTAC
Source organism: Oncorhynchus mykiss (assembly GCF_013265735.2). NCBI lineage: Eukaryota > Metazoa > Chordata > Actinopteri > Salmoniformes > Salmonidae > Oncorhynchus > Oncorhynchus mykiss. The sequence continues at coordinate 18,169,003 of NC_048567.1, read as the reverse complement.
TGCAGGCCCCTCAGCCGACGCCTGGAATCCAGTATGGATCTCATTGCGTACGCCGGAGCCCCCTCTATGTCCAGGGGGTTTGGAGGGACCTCCCGCACCTCAGCTTCTTGAAGCGGCCCAGCTACCACTGGCCTGAGGAGAGACACATGAAACGAGGGGTTAATACGGTAACAAGGGGGAGCTGTAACCTATAACACACCCCGTTTATTCTCCTCAGGACTTTAAATGTCCCCACAAACCGCGGACCCAGCTTCCAGCAGGGCAGGCGGAGGGGCAGGTTTCGAGTCGAGTGCCAGATCGGGTCCCCCGGTGCGAACACCGGGGCCTCACTGCGGTGGCGGTCAGCACTCGCTTTCTGCCACCCTTCGGCCCGTTTCAGGTGCCCGTGGACGGCCTCCCAGGTCTCCCTCGAGCGCTTCACCCATTCCTCCACCGCAGGAGCCTCGGTCTGGCTCGGATGCCACGGTACCAGGACCGGCTGATACCCCAACACGCACTGAAAGGGCGAAAGGTTAGTTGAGGAGTGGCGGAGTGAGTTCTGGGCCATCTCTGCCCATGGAACGTACCTCGCCCACTCCCCTGGCCGGTCCTGGCAATACGACCACAGAAACCTACCCACATCCTGGTTAACTCTCTCCACCTGCCCATTACTCTTGGGATGAAAACCAGAGGTCAGGCTGACCGAGACCCCCAGAAGCTCCATGAACGCCCTCCAAACCCGGGACGTGAACTGGGGACCCCGATCAGAAACTATGTCCTCAGGCACCCCTTAGTGCCCGGAAGTGTCCACCTCCACTATGAGGACTAGCAGGCAGTGGAGGTTAATAAACCCACCGAAATGAACTAATCAGACACAGGTGATAACAAAAACAGACTGACACAAACGAAAAGGAAAAATGGATCGGTGGCAGCTAGTAGGCCGGCGACAACGACCGCTGAGCACCGCCCGAACAGGGAGACGCGCCACCTTTGGTGAAAGTCGTGACAAAATGATAATTCTGTTTCCTGACACTCAGCAGTGACTAGTCCAAGAACCTTACATGTTCTGTTTAATGGGTGAATTGGCTCTGGAAGCCAAAACAGCCAAATACTCCATCTAAACGTGAATCGAATCTCAAAGTTAATGTACTGTACACAGTTATCATTGGTTTAAACACTGTTGCAGCAGACAGTATTTTTCAATGACAACATGTTTGTGGCATCTGTCTTCTATCTACACACAGGTGTTCAGAGAAGATAGTTAACCTAAACTAACCCCATTCCGTACAAATGTGCGCAACCGCAACATTCAAACGAGGCTACAAAGAAAACTAATGGGACAGTAGTGACTGTGTTGACGTCAAAATCGGGGGTGTGAACTAGGTTTCTATTCTACCATGTTGATCGACATGGTAATGGCTCTATAGTATTGGAGAAAAGTTTAATAAACTGACCCTCCGTTATATCATGTCATGTCATAATGTCCAGCACGCATAAAGCAACCATTTCTGTCTTACAATCTAATTGATTCGGTTGGAAAGGGGAGAAATTGTGCTTTACAATGGTATTGACATTACAGTTGATCTGGAAGTATTACGTTTTTGGGGCGCTAAAATAAGGGCAATTGTACGGACCAAGGCGATGTACGAGTTTACGTTAATTAGCACAGGTAGTCCACTATGTCTTCAATCTATAACAGGGAAGTATGACTGTGTGGGAATCCTAACCCTATAAAGGTGTGTATCAATTTAGCCGAAATGAAAGACAAGGTCCTTATGCTTCCAAAACCGTACCGCAAGCGACGCTTGTTAATGTTCAGATCGAGCATCGCTACTCTTAATTAATAAAACTCCCCTATTATGCGTAATGTAATGGAACTGAGAGTCATGATCAAGGGCTAAGCAGTGACTTACCTGATAGAACAAAAACGGCGGACGCGATCCCCAAAAGCTGCAAAGCACAGCCGACCGTTGATAAAGTCATACCTTTATTTTCAGCGTCGGTATCTCAAACGATAAGCTAACGGAACTAAAATGGGCTCGACTTTATGGCCTTGGACCTCCGTGTAGTTCTTTCGCTTTGAGTAAAATGGGTTACATCTACATTTTATGTCCTGCTGTGTGACATCACTTCTCGGGTAAGGCGTTCCTTTTTGAAGTCATTTTGACAGGTGAGTTGTTGCTTGAAGAATTGCAACATATTTGAACTCGGTCACGTTTTTTAAAACGTTTCTAGGAAAATAAGCTTTACTGTAATTCAAAATGAACAGACTGGGGTCTGATAGAGGTATTTAGTCAAATCTAGCCTTTTAGACCTCGGTAGCAAGCTTCACTGGACCAATGGCACATATCATTTGGCCATACCATGAACTGTTGTTTTTCTTTACCAAACAAGTTAAACTTAACTGAAAATAGGGTGATCATCATTAGACTACTTGATGCTCAAAAGTCGAAATCAATGACTTGTTATTACGTAATAACTCAATAATGCCATTTAACCTCATTTTAGATTATACAGCAGAGCAGAAGCCATTTTTCTGTAACACCCAAGCACACATGGCAAATATAGCACACATACCATCTACGCATTAGAGCCATGTGCTGAATTCACCTCACACACCTAGACAACGCAATAGCTAAAGTTTTGGGGATTGGGACCGACAGTGAAAGAAACAAGATTGAACAAACAATGTGATTGACCATCCGTGAATTCACCAGCGTGTTAGATGGTGGTGAGGGCCTGAGATGCAGGAGTGTTCCCTGCGAGGATAAGCGATGACGGGGATAATGACTGTGAACAGGAGCAGCAAGAAGGATCAACAAAAGGGGGTGCAAAGAGCTTGTTGAGAGAGATTCTTCTCTCCTTTCACAAACATAATTTAACACAAGGACGCTTCCCGCTGGGCACACCATGGCATTTCAACGTGGAAATGTGGGTAATATTTGTTTGAGATGTTGATCAATGAGATCTCAATCTTTATTCACCCACTCAAAATGACAGCCATAATTTGTTTGAATTCCCAATGTATCACTGTGCTTTCAACCATTTTATAAGCACAACCAAATTCCAATGAAACAAAATGTCTCATTTTGTATTTAGTTGTCATCTAAATGTGTTATCACTGCACTTTCAACCATTTAAAAGCACATTTAAATGCTTAATCTCATAGCACAACCAAATTACCTGGATTGCAGTTGAGATTACATGAAAGTACAATGCTTTCAGATTTTCGAGAATCTGCACAGATTATTATAGCAATTGTGAAGATCTCCACAGACCTGCAACTTTTGCATGCTATCTTGAACATGCACACTTTCTGTGATTACATAAGAAGACATTTATAGTTGGTTATTACTGCATTGTCGGAACTAGAAGCACAAGCATTTCGCTACACTCGCATTAACATCTGCTAACCATGTGTATGTGACAAATAAATTTGATTTGATTTGATAGTTACAGTAGGCTTGTCACATCGGGTGGGAAACTCTATGTTCTGTGTTTCTATGTTTTGGCCGGGTATCGTCGTCTCTGATTGGGAATCATACTTAGGCAGCCTTTTTCCTTTTGTATTTTGTGGGTAGTTGTCTTTGTTAGTGGCCTGTATAGCCCTAGTAAGCTTCATGTTCGTGTTTGTTGTTTCTTGTTTTGTTGCCGACATTTATAATAAAGAAAAATGTACGCTCACCATGCTGCACCTTGGTCCGGTCATTTCCACGATTTCGACAAGCGTGACAAGGCTAACCTCACGTTGCGACCATGGGTGTGTTACTCATTTTAAGGTTGAATTACATTAGTTTGTAAGATATACTTAATTTTAGGCTATTTACTCTATTACAAAAGTAATATTGAATTGTGTTTGGTTGACAACGCAACCAAATATCAACATTTAAAGGATATCGAATGCTTTGATAGTTTCATCTGAGCCACTGGCTTAATGCTATTCTTTAACATTTAATTTTGGTTTAGTTGGAGACGTGAATCCAACAAACAATTTGTTAATTTGTAGACAAGTTAATAGGCTATTTACTGTATCACAAAAGTGATATTGAATTGTATTTTGTTGTCAATGCAACCAAATATCACTATTTGAAGGAGATTTATATTTTGTGCCCCTGACAGTCTGATGTTAATTACAGTTGGTCTACAAATGAATAATTGATATGTTGGATTCACGTCTCCACCTCAACCAATAATCAAAGTTAAAGAATAGGACTAAATCAAATCAAACTTTATTTAAAGTGCATTTAATGTTTGATTTGATTTTGTCCTGTTCTTTAACTTTTCTTGGTTGAGATGACGATTTGAATCCAACATATAAATGATACATTTGTAGACAAACTGGAATTAAAGGCAGACTTATCCAGTGGCACAGATGGAACTATCCAACATGTCCTTCAAATGGTGATATTTGGTTGCGTTGACAACCGAACACAAGTCAATGTCCAGTTTGTATAAACATTTATCATTTATATGTTGGATTCATGTCTCCATCTCAAACAAAAATATAAGTTAAATAATAAGACCTAATCTAATCAAAGTTTAAATGCACTTTAAATAAATTTTAGTTTGATTTAGTTCTTTAACCATTATTTTTGGTTGAGATGGAGACGTGAGTCCAACATTTCAATGATTAACTTGAAGATTAAATTTGAACTCAACCAAAGCTTGAAACCCTAGGACTATATGTATGGTCTAGTTTTAGTTGAACCCTGGATTGAATTGAAACAATAGCTGTAGATTCCATGTCACCATATGTTGAAAAATTCAACCAGTTTGTGCACAGTAGATTGTGTGTTACTCAGAAACACATGAGCACATCAACTTGCTTACCTAAATATTCTCATTGCCTACTCACATTTGAAAGATGAATGCAAATTCCCAGCTGCTATTCCCTGAAGCTCTCTCAAACAGAGAATGGAGCATTGTCGTTTCTCTTTCAGTTACAGACCATAGCACATTTCACCAACCCAGTCTATTTGCGTAATCGGTCACTAAGCAGTTAGTTCAAAATAAATAGGTCTCCTCACCTCCGTATTATATAAAACAAATACATTTGATTTATTTATTAATTCATGTTATCTCATACAAATAAATACAAATATGTTATCAGCTTAGTTTTAATTGTGTTATATATATAAATCTAACATTATAAATAATATTAAACCATATCAGAGAGGGGTTGCCAATACATCAAAATATTTGATACAACATCCAAAATAAATTCAGGTAGGCCTATGACATTTATGCATTTATTCTTGACAAGATCTACCCACCATGTATTACAACACACTTTTTAACTCAAGTTCATGAGAAAAACTGCAATTTCTCTCTACATAAACACAACAAATAGCAGGCCTCAGTGGTGTGTGTAGTGGAGGGTATGCGCAGGTTTACACCGTATACCCACTTATTTTTCAGTGGGCATGCGTATATTTCTTAATGTTTAGCTTAAATGTTGATAAACTATTATTTCTTCACATTTTAGATGCTGCAATGGGCACACGGCGGTAGGTCTACATGGGAATGTTCCAAAATGCAATTAGCAAGAAAACACCACTCTAAAATGTGCACAGCATATGTGAGAGGTTTGATGGATGGAGATTAAAATATCCATAAGAAAATTAGATATGAGGGAGATCTAAAGATGCAACAACCTTCATCAGTTGCTAATATGAATAGGATGATGCATTTGGCTGCTAGACAAAGAAATAAAGTTGAACGAAAACCAGTAGAACAGGAGAACGCATATTACCTCCATGTTTCTATGCAATGGTAAGACCTGCCTCATAATATGAAGTAAAATGTCCAGGTTTCAAACAATTAAGGAACAGGAAAATTATAGCGATGCTAATGATAGGCCTAACTGTCTTCTGGTAGATGGAAAGGCTTTTCCAAAAACCTTGTCTATTAAATGTTAACTAGCTACAAAGTAGCCTACGCCTACCTGGCAGAATGATATCATGATTATTTGCATTAATCCAGTGGCCATTTGTCTTGCAAACTCCATCTCATGTGCTACAGAAACACCACTAACAAAACAATAGTGCTAGTTGCCTGCACACTTGAATTAAAGAGTAACCCCTCTTTTACGCTGCTGCTACTCTGTTTATCTTATATGCATAGTCACTTTAACTATACACTCATGTACATACTACCTCAATTGGCCCGACCAACCAGTGCTCCCGGACATTGGCAACCGGGCTATCTGCATTGTGTCCCACCACCCGCCAACCCCTCTTTTATGCTACTGCTACTCTCTGTTCATCATATATGCATAGTCACTTTAACCATATCTACATGTACATACTACCTCAATCAGCCTGACTAACCAGTGCCTGTATATAGCCTTGCTACTGTTATTTTCAAATGTCTTTTAGAACTAGAAGCACAAGCATTTCGCTACACTCGCATTAACATCTGCTAACCATGTGTATGCGACAAATAAAATTTGATTTGATTTGATTTACTGTTGTTTTAGTTCTTTACTTACCTACACACACACACCTTTTTCTTTCGCACTATTGGTTAGAGTCTGTAAGTAAGCATTTCACTGTAAGGTCTACCTACACCTGTTGTATTCGGCGCACGTGACAAATAAACTTTGATTTGAACTACACAAAAATGGTTTTATCTTAGATTTTTCCCAGACCTCAAAAGTGGTCTCCTGATGTAGTTTAAGCATTTTTATGGACTTAGAACATCCAATTGTGTGATTTTGAGAGTGAAAATCTGAAAAAATACATCTGAAACCTTTGAATTTCTGATTTAGTTGACAGCCTAATTTATCTGTTTCAATAGTACGCCTGCAATTAGCCTCCTTGCACAGTACAGCTTGGGTTGGCCTGACTGTGAAAGACCAATATGGGATTTATCATTTTAGGTAATACAGAATGAATGTCACTGTTTCTCATAGAATTTTTCACACAGAGCGCCTTTCCTTCGCCGGGCATGCTGTTTGGGACATTTTTGCCAAAATGAAGAGTATACCTATTCTTCGGGCACCACTACACCACTTGCCTATAGGCAATTATCCTAGAAATATGTAAAACCATACAACCACTGTTTACAGTGAAATGTTGTTAACACACTCTACATATGCACCTATTCTACAGCCAATGTAATACAATAACACAGCCCACCTTTAAAACTATTGGTCTTCTTACCATGAAGGCCTATAAATAGGAAATAGACCAAAACCAAAAAGCACTCTTTCATTCTAAACGGTAAAATTGGGAAACGGACATTCTTTCATACGGGTCGAATGTGAAAAAAACGTTGAAATATGTATTCTACAGTATTTTTTGCCTCTTGGCTTGGGGGCTTATCTCCAGAATTCTTTATCTCGGTCTTCTCTGTTCCATTCCGTTGGGCAGAAATCCTGCAATAATAGGCACCGGCCATATGAGGGCAGCAACACTCCACACTATTATCACTAGAGTCATGAAACAAGCCACTAGAGTTGACTCGATGGGTTTACGGTTCAATCTCCAACTTTTGTCCCCATTTAGTTCGTCAAGGCTGAAGTCAACACAGCAGAAATTGATGGGATCCCCCGTCTGCTGAGCCTTTGACTTGCCGAATCGCCGGTATCGTGACATGCCACATCCAACACACAGTCTAAACTCCTGCTGGCCGCCGGTGACTCCGAGGTGTTCGATGAGAACAGGTGAGATGGCTCTGTTGATAGCAGCAGAGAAAAAAGCCCTTCCATGGTTATTGGCGGTATATATAAACACATCGCACTGGAAACCGAAGTTGCTGTCCCAACGAGCCACTAGCGAGGTGGGGAAAAGTCTCTGCACGCTGACGTTGCACTGTGGCAACGGCTGTAACGAAGTGTCTGACGAGGAGGCTTCGCTCTCCTCCACGGATCTCTTCGAGTAGTGCACGTCTACCTCCAAGTTGGCCAAGAATCTGTTGGTGGAGTTGATGGGGGGTAACAGGAGGTCCTCGTCGCTCCAGCCGTGGCACCGCTGGAGTAGTCCAGCTACCGTGGTTAGGGCCAGCAGAAAAGTCGGGGAGTTGCTCAGCATGGCATTGGGTGCGTTGCTCCTACTCGCATGATGTTCCGTGGGGACGCAAGGCAACTGACGAGGCGTGTCCGTCGTTAATAAAATGCAGAAAACTGCCGTCTCCAGCGATTACACAAACATCCATAGTGTGCATCTTCCGTTGCCGGAGAGAACAGTTGGGAACGTCAGTTGCCCGTCACACGCACCGTGCGCGCCCCCTCCCTCGATTTGGTTAAGAAAGTAACTGGCTTCTTGCCAAACTGCCACTGGGCACTACTTTGCAAGAGATGGGCTGTGGTGTGCTGCGAGGACCCTGGTAGTCTCTCTCTCTCTCTCTCGCTCTCTCAGGTGTGTGAGGAAGGAAAGCAGGAGTAGCCCTATCTGGAAACATGCGCGCCTCTCTTTACTTAATGCGTGACGCGGCTTCAAGGACAGGGTGGGTAAAAGATGATGTGCGCAAATACAAGGCATTTCCCCTCCTCTTCCTCGCTCCCTGTAGGATATCTGCAACCCTGGGACGGATAAGTTGTTGTGTAATGTATGATTGTGTCAAAACATATCAATCACCCTTATTGCTTTCTATTTGGCCAACTGAGTCCCTATGCCCAAAGCCTCTAATATGATTTGTGATGCAGGAAAATATGTCTCCTCAAATGTTTGACTTTGTCAAAAGAGTAATAAGTTCAATGGTGCTAAAGTGGATGCCAGATTCAGCACCATTGAACCGGACAGCAACCCATGAACTCCACAGTTCAGCACCGCTGGACAATGGACTGGGAGAATTCCCTTCCAGGGTGACATTTCCCATTGGTACAGACCTAGGATCAGCTTCCCCTCTCCCGACCCCATTAATGGGGAAAATGCTAAACTGTCCCAGATCAGCGTCAAGGACCAACTTGTCTTCGCCCTACTCCAAGAAGCCCTACAAATCAGAAGGCATTGCTAAGAAGAAGGCCTGAAGGGGAAGGCTCCCATGCTAGACTGTTCAGCCATATTTAAAACAATAAACCTATATTATAGTAAATAATAGGGTATAAATCTGCAAATAAACAAAACATGTTGTTTGTTTTAAATCCCGGCCACACCATCAGTGATTCCTGGCCTCATCCTTTCTATGAGAAGGTAGAGTCCCATAATTGGTGCTCATTCAACAGAACCAGTCAATCCATTGATTATCTTCAAATGACTCTTCAGGGTGAGTCTGTGTGCACACCAGTTGATGGTAATTACACAAGCATAAGATGGCAATGAAATCCCCCCTGGGATGCAAGGAGCAAGGCATATCAAATCAAAGCAGGTGCCGGAGATGAATTGCCTTAAGGGGAAGTAATCAAGTTAGATTATCTCTCTTTATGATAATGGATTTAGTCTTAATTAATTCTATTTCAGCCCCAGTCAGACTGCTTAGAGTGCATGTTTGGATGTGTTACCACCAGCAGACTCAGTAATGCCATTTGTTGGGATCAAATCAAATTGTATTTGCCACATGCGCAGAATGTACAACATTAAAATGCGTACTTACAAACCCTTAACCAATTGCAGTTGAATAAATATTAACTAAATAAACTAAAGTTTAAAAAAAAATGTAAATCTAAAAGTAACAGAACAAAATGACATAACAATAACGAGGCTATATAGAGTTTGTGACAGACAGCCATTATGGAGTAGCTATGGTGCACTCAAGGGTAGCCAGGCACATCAGTGAACATCTGTCTCTCTCTATAAGTGTCAGTAGGGCACCTTGTGAGAGTAACTCAGCTGTTCTGTGACACATAGGAATAGTCTTTGACTGTATTTGATGTTGGAAAATACACGACTTCCGCCGAAGTCAGTCCCTCTCCTTGTTCGGGCGGCGTTCGGCGGTCGACGTCACCGGTCTTCTAGCCATCGCCGCTCCACCTTTTAAATTCCATTTGTTTTGTCTGGTTTTCCTGCACACCTGGTTTACGTCTCCTCACAATTACTATGTGTATTTAGCCCTCTGTTCTCTCCATGTTTGTGTGGGGTATTGTTTATTGTCGAGGTTGGCACGCTTCCGGCTGGTTAGAGCCAGGTTTTATATATACCTGTGTTTTGTGGCAGCCGGTACTTTGTTTGTGGTACTGTGTGCTGCCTTACTTGTTTTGGGCATTTGGTATTGGTGACGCTATTGCTTTCTGGTCTTACTACTTGCCTCAGTAAAGTACTTCGTGTTCACTCATCTCTGATCTCCTGCACCTGACTTCTATGCACCAGCTACACCCACCGTTTACAAACCTCAATGTGTTAGGAACACCTCCATTTTGTGAGTTGGGAAACCTGATTAGAATTACAGCCACAGTACTGGGATAGAGCTGGCTGCAGTGTTGGCAGGGCTCTTTTATCAAGGTTTACATATTTTACTGGCACACCTGTTCTACTTTGGCATGTGACAATGTCCGAAACCTCTCCTCTGCCACCATGTAGGCTATTGTTCTGTTCTGTGCCTTCGGGTTTTGTATAGATTTGATTAGATTACGCTCACACACATTGCTGTGTCACAGAGTTCAATGGAAGACGTCCCATGGACGTCTATATCACATGTCTGGCTTGAAGCCTGGCTGAAGAGAAAAAAACACATTCTGACTGCTTGTCTTGTTGCAGTTGACAGTTTCAAAACAGAATCTATCCCACAAAACACTTCATAATTTAGACCACAGGTATGCATAAATCACATTCATTGCAGGGTCAAAAAAACTAAAGATGATTGTTACAAATTCCCTGCAGGTGACTGTTATCAGCATCTCACAACTCTAAGCTCCACACTCCACTCCCCATCCCCCATGACCGGAGCCTGAGAATCTAGACTCTAGGGGGTAACAAAAACCTGCCCCTCAAACTCTCTCTGACCTGTATGACCTGTGTGACCTGTGCCCTGATAGATCGCTAGGGAGGTTACTAGAGGTCCGGACATCTGCCCATCATCTTGACTCTGCAGGTTACACTATACTGTCAGTCTCCCTCAAGCAGTGGCAGAGAGCAACATCTGTCTCTGACCATCAACAACTGGACTCACTCATATCTCTGGACTGGTGGGATGGTGTGGGTGTCCAAAGTGAGTTGTGTGACATTTGTATGTTGTTCTTCATAGTTAGTTGCTATGATTGTCTATTGTATGTCACTCCTCTGAGTTTACTGTGCTGTGTGATACTCTGCAGATGACATATGCAATCTATACAGTCCTTTCACATTTACTACTGCTATATTCTGTAAGATTCTGTATCTATGCATTTGTGCCCTGATGTATTCGTTCGGTATGTGTGTATTATTTACCTCTGTTTCTGTCCATTACAGAACCATTACACTCTAAGAAAAAATGTGATATCTAGAACCTTAAAGGGTTCTTCAGCTGTCCCCATAGGAAAACCCTTTGAAGAACCCTTTTTGGTTTCAGGTAGAAAACTTTTGGGTTCCATGTAGAACCCTTTCTACAGAGGTTTCTACATGGAACCCAAAAACGGTTCTTCCTGGAACCAAAAGGGTTCTCCTATGGGGACAGCCGAAGAACCCTTTTTTCTAAGAGTGTACCATTTCACGATCTTTCCCACCTTATGTGCATCCCCATATTAACCTTCCTCAGTGTGTTTAAATAAAGTTCCTGTGTGTTAACTCTTAGGCAGCTTTATTCCCCTCTAACCGGGGGTGATGCCATTGAGTCCCAAACCAGTAAAATGCTTGGAGCCGGATCACTGTCTTTCACTGATATACACTAATGTCATATGGGATATTCCTTATTCTAACTGCCCTTTAATGTTTCAGCCAGAAAACCACTATTAACGTGAGAGCCCTTTTCAAAAGATAAGAGCCAGGCTTTACAGGGTTAACCGTCACAAGGGTCATCAACTTGGAGAGTGAAAAAAGCAAAACAATAATGACCCAGTTTCTCTTTTTATGTTTGTCGGGAATATGTATGACACTTGTATTAATTATATTTCCCTTTGAGTTGCTTGAATGGTTTAATTTGCTGTGAAGGACTGCCTCCAGCCTTTTGATGTGAGCACCAGCTGAAGTAAAAGACAGGTCACCTCTGGCCTCAATTTGCACCTGAAAACACCTCTCCTCCTTTATTCCTCCCCTGTTGTTTATTAGGTCCTATTCTGTTCCATCTTTTCCTTGGAAACTCCCACACACACTCCTCCACTACACACACACACTGCTTGACACACTGATCGAAACACACAATTACAGAGACACTGACACACCAACTCGCCCACACATTCCCAAATACTGGCCCCCTCCAAATATCAAAAATGCTCCAGACAATGTGCCCGGCGAATGGAGCGAAAATGTAAATTACTTTCTTGTTCATTAATTATGCTATAAAAATGTAAATTGCTTCAGCGCCAAAAATGCTAATGGGACAGAGATAAAAGTCTCTCTTGTGCCAAAGGAGAATGTATAAAAGATTCATTTTCTCAGAGTGTATCTCTTTTTACCGGGGACCTTGCTAAAAAGAGACCTGTTCGTGGCTCCTGGTCTCTCCTCCATCCACCCTCACTGTGCAGGAGCAGACAGGCACTATTTCTCTGTACTCTCGGCTGCTCACATAGACAACCTGTTTAATTAGATATTGGCAATTGGACACATTTGTCTTCAAATCCTCCGTGCTCTCACTCCTTCTGTGGATCTGAGCCTTGTGACTGACTCCCTTGATACTTCTTACTTCTGCTGTTCCTTTTCATTCCAACAATGGCAAGGCAAGTCCCCTGACCCATCACCATGGTAACCAGCTGACCTTTACTTATTGGTTGAGATGAGGGACAATTTAGAAGTGGAGAGATTTAGAGAGGAATTATATTATTAATGTCCATTTGATTCTATCTTTAGGAGAAACGTGAAAAGTGCCTCTGGGTAGAATGTGTGTTCAAGTTAGGTTTATGTTAGTTTCTATAGCTACTTGCAAGGCTGGTGCATTGTCTTACATCAGATAGCACGTTGATTCCACCAGCACGGATTGAGGGACGAGCATCGCGGAGAAGTGACGCCATCTGACATGAGACAATGTGGCTGGAGTGGTTTTGTGTGTACTCATACAGTGAATGAGAAGTTTGATATGATTACATTTGTATATGCCTTAAAAAACAACAACAGCGACAACACCAATGTAAATGAGGGGACTGACACACCAACACACACACACAGACACTAACACATACATTATTTTTGTTGTTGTTGTACTGTTTGTATATGAATGTATTTTACATTTGTGTGACTGTCCTTGTCTATCCGTGTAGCAGTGTTTTCTTATTTATCATGTTTTGTGTTTTATGTGGACCACAGGAAGAACAGCTGCTGCCCCTGTGAAAGCTAATTGTGATTGAAATAAACAAATCAAATCAAATGGAATACTATATAGATTGAGTGTTGGACAGGCGGACTCAAATGCACCCAGCATATATTGTGATTTTGGTGAGTAACAAAATGTTTCGATCGGCAGAGATCAGGGTACCCACCACCTTCCCTCCCCCTACCCCCCGTGTCTGTGAGACTGCAGAGGGATCCACAGGAGAGAGGAGCACTAATTAGCAGCATTAACTAACGAGGAGTCCTGTTAGGAGCCGGGCGGGATGGCGGGCGGAGGAAGGAAGGAAGCGTTGTGTTGTTATGTACTGTATGTGGAAGTGCTCATCTCTCTCACAGGAAACAGAACTATCAGTCTTGATGAGGCAAAGCAGCACAGTTTATTAGACACACAACATCAAGACACTGATTAAAACAAGACGATGTGAATCTGAACTCCCATGTCAACCTGTTATAATGGCATGGGAAAGATCAGAGGAACGATACCAACTATAATGTCTCTGTGTTTCTTAATAAGGCCCTCTCAGGAGATTCAGCGGTTGTTGTGGGCTGGATGGGTTAGTATGGGGCAATATAGTTTGGGGCAAATTATGGATTTGATTAGAAACTCATGTATTGGCACGTGAGGTATAGGCACTAATACCAAAGTACTTTTTCGTTAAGTTATGTATCTGAGTTTATTGTAATGCAGTTTCTTACTACAGTACTATGATGGTTTGTCAGAATGCATACCACTGTTAGTGAAAAGTAAGAAACTGTAAAACAATGCTTCTGAGAAGTAATCGTTCTCAAAATAGAGCTGCTCTTGCTGTTCCATCTGACAAATAAGAACACCAGGGTCATAGTTAACACATTTGCTTGAACACCAAGGCAAATGTTACAGTTGACATGGTAATGAGCTTGGATGTCGGTGTCCAGGCGTTTCTATGGTCTCTAACTAACAATTCTACTCCTTCTGCCTTTCAGAACAGTCCGTCTTCACCATACCATCGTGTTCCTCCTTTTCAATCTTTGTCTTCTCTGGGAAAAGATCAATGAAGGACACAGTGCACGGGAGGCCGGGCCCATGCTGAGGGGCTGTCGACGTGAAATAGGCCCTGGAAATAACATCACACTTATCAGACCCTCTGAACAATGGTCACAGGCAGAGGCTGATCAGGCCCTTCCTCATTGGACTCTGGGAGCCAAGATGGTGTGAGATTGCTTCTTGCCTGCGCCGATGCCGCCACTTCTCAGCACGGCTGACATGGACGTGAATCACATGGCCATCCCCCAAAAGGTCACCTTTTGATAGGTGGGAACCGATCAGTCCTCCCCCACCACCTTCCAACCACCACCCCACCGCATCCTCTCCTCTATCCAGTCACACAGAGGAGGAACATTTTCTCTCTGATGCTGTGTGATCGTTTGTCTTCTGGCTCTGTGCGTGCGTGCGTGCGCGCGTGTGTGTGTGTGTGTGAACTGTAACCACCCCCTGAAACATGGCGAGAGGGTGTGATTAACATGGGTTGTTTGTCATGGTTGAGCCTGAGAGGAGGGAGGGAGGGAGGGGTGTGGGTGAAGGTGGACTTCTGCTTGCAGAAGAGATTACATTAGTTTGAAAATAGGCATCAGAGAAAGTGTTTGAAATGACATTCAAAGGCAAAGAGGGAGCTGATCAAATCTGTCAGTCATTAGCTCATCCCAGAGTAATTGTGGATGAATAGATGGCTGTGTTATTTTCCTATATTGGTTTGAGATCTATTACTTAAATTGCAAATTAAAGAAGTAGAATCATGTAATAATTGTGAAACTAAGATGGAGAGAATGAGAGAAAAATAGATGAAGGGTAAAAGAGAGTCTTATCCCAACCACTGAGCCACTTATCCTGTGTGTCCCCTCCAAACCAAAAACAACCTTCCAACAACCACAATAAGATGACATTCCTGGTTCATTGCAGCCATTGAAATAACCCACAGTCCTCCTGCTTTGATCTCATATAACCTCCCACACTGTTAAAATTAACTAAGGCGGTGTTTCACATCTACCTTCTACATCATCTACCTTCTCACATGAATACCAGTGTTACCTCTGCTATAACTTACTTAGTCCTAAACATTTTGATTGTAACATTATTTATAATTTCACAATGGGCCTGGCAACTACTGCCTAGTCCACCATATAGGAACAATTTTCATTTCACAGTCTTCTTTAAAATGTTAACAAAATATTGACTGTCAATTATCCATCAATATTTATGCTATAAACCAATTAAACATGTAAAACTATTTGATTGAATGAGAGACACAGTCTAACAAAACATTATTTTTGTGTTTTAATGCTACCTTTTACATGCACTGAAACACAAAAAAAGGGTTTTCACAACACTTTTAAAAACACAACAAAACCCTGTTAAAAACACAATTACTCAGATTGAAGAACCACTTTGGGTGTTTCAGGGTGCTTCCATTCTGTTTTGAAATCAATTGTATCAGAACACTTACATTGCGTTTACATTCAAACACCCTCCAAACACCAGATCTCAGTTTAAGTGCACTATTTATGGTTTTACTACACAATGATAGTGTTTTGAGTCGTTCTATTTTAACAGTACAGAGTCCAGGAGGATAAATCCCTTGCCCACACAGAGAACTCCCTCACACTGTGAAGTGAACTCCCAGGCTGTTTCACCTTGTGTCTTTAGCTAAGGGTCTGTATTGAACCACAACATCAAAGCACATCAATGGAGATTGACTTTAGGATTAGTGACTCTCAGACAAACCCATCCTTTTCTCAAATTTCTAACTACAATCCATTGTCTATCTATACAACTCATAGGCAATCCTGTTGTAGTTTCATGACAATCCTCCTACTGGCCTTGTTTCTTTATTTTTAAGATCAGATGATAGAACAGTACCCAATCCACCTTGAATCGAAGGAGAATTTTGACCTTCATGAATGTATCAAGTACATAAGTACTGTACTTATGTGCCCAGTGTCCTGTTCGTTCATTCATTCATCAGTGATCAGCTGAAGGAAGCGTATTCTTTAATAGGGCAGGTGATGGAAACTGTCTAAATAGTGTCAAAAACCCATTTTCCTCTTCCATGCTTTTCTCCTCATAACCACATCCTGTGAGTTGTGCCCTGGGCAGGGACGTGGTCCGCTTGACTGTGATATACAACGTGACAGGAGACCGGCCACGGCACCCCAGGTTAGTTTAGTACACTGACATCAGACTATGGATAGTGCAGAGCCTTTCTGTTCTGTGCTGTTTCTCTGCCTCTCACTATCCCTCCCACCCCACCACACCTCCACCACCCACCCGTCTCCATCTTTCACTTCTTTTTTCCCCTTTTCTGTGTTCCTTCCCTCTGTCTGTGAGTCAGTCAGATCAAAGGTGCATGCTCAGGGGATCTCTCATTGAGAAATGCCTCTGATTAGACGTTGGATCTATCTCTTCTGTAATGGAGATGGAGTGCATGGAAACACTAGTCTGTACTCTGTACAGTCATCATATTACCATGGAAGTCGACATCAAAGAGGCATGTGCTACTGCAAGATATAACAGAAGACCTTTCAGTTTTTGTGTAGTAGTTAGTGATTTTATAACTTTCGCTCTGTAACAAGTTTAAGGAGAGCCTTTGTGTGTGTGTGCGTGTGTGTGTGTGCGCGCGCGTGCGTGTGTGTGTGTGTGTGTTGGTTCGCCTAACTCCCCGTTCCACAAATCTAAATCCTTTAACTGAAAACAATCTGGTGTGGAGATAAAAGGGTTGCTAAGGTAACCAGCAGAACCGTCTCGTGCCTGCCAGCCACTGCAATGAATAAAATAAAGCAAATGCTGTGGTGTAAAGTTTGAACTTTTTACATGTATAGCTCAATATTTAGCTGTTAGATCCAAGTTATTTAATTTGAATGAGAACAATAACTTATGTGTAGTCTAAAGTCAACAATTTCCCTTTATTGACACCAAACACTCCATAACCTACAGTGCCTTGCGAAAGTATTCGGCCCCCTTGAACTTTGCGACCTTTTGCCACATTTCAGGCTTCAAACATAAAGATATAAAACTGTATTTTTTTGTGAAGAATCAACAACAAGTGGGACACAATCATGAAGTGGAACGACATTTATTGGATATTTCAAACTTTTTTAACAAATCAAAAACTGAAAAATGGGGCGTGCAAAATTATTCAGCCCCCTTAAGTTAATACTTTGTAGCGCCACCTTTTGCTGCGATTACAGCTGTAAGTCGCTTGGGGTATGTCTCTATCAGTTTTGCACATCGAGAGACTGACATTTTTTCCCATTCCTCCTTCCAAAACAGCTCGAGCTCAGTGAGGTTGGATGGAGAGCATTTGTGAACAGCAGTTTTCAGTTCTTTCCACAGATTCTCGATTGGATTCAGGTCTGGACTTTGACTTGGCCATTCTAACACCTGGATATGTTTATTTTTGAACCATTCCATTGTAGATTTTGCTTTATGTTTTGGATCATTGTCTTGTTGGAAGACAAATCTCCGTCCTAGTCTCAGGTCTTTTCATTCTTCCAGAATGGTCCTGTATTTGGCTCCATCCATCTTCCCATCAATTTTAACTATCTTCCCTGTCCCTGCTGAAGAAAAGCAGGCCCAAACCATGATGCTGCCACCACCATGTTTGACAGTGGGGATGGTGTGTTCAGGGTGATGAGCTGTGTTGCTTTTACGCCAAACATAACGTTTTGCATTGTTGCCAAAAAGTTCAATTTTGGTTTCATCTGACCAGAGCACCTTCTTCCACATGTTTGGTGTGTCTCCCAGGTGGCTTGTGGCAAACTTTAAACAACACTTTTTATGGATATCTTTAAGAAATGGCTTTCTTCTTGCCACTCTTCCATAAAGGCCAGATTTGTGCAATATACGACTGATTGTTGTCCTATGGACAGAGTCTCCCACCTCAGCTGTAGATCTCTGCATTTCATCCAGAGTGATCATGGGCCTCTTGGCTGCATCTCTGATCAGTCTTCTCCTTGTATGAGCTGAAAGTTTAGAGGGACGGCCAGGTCTTGGTAGATTTGCAGTGGTCTGATACTCCTTCCATTTCAATATTATCGCTTGCACAGTGCTCCTTGGGATGTTTAAAGCTTGGGAAATCTTTTTGTATCCAAATCCGGCTTTAAACTTCTTCACAACAGTATCTCGGACCTGCCTGGTGTGTTCCTTGTTCTTCATGATGCTCTCTGCGCTTTTGACGGACCTCTGAGCCTATCACAGTGCAGGTGCATTTATACGGAGACTTGATTACACACAGGTGGATTGTATTTATCATCATTAGTCATTTAGGTCAACATTGGATCATTCAGAGATCCTCACTGAACTTCTGGAGAGAGTTTGCTGCACTGAAAGTAAAGGGGCTGAATAATTTTGCACGCCCAATTCTTCAGTTTTTGATTTGTTAAAAAAGTTTGAAATATCCAATAAATGTCGTTCCACTTCATGATTGTGTCCCACTTGTTGTTGATTCTTCACAAAAAAATACAGTTTTATATCTTTATGAAATGAAATGTGGCAAAAGGTCGCAAAGTTCAAGGGGGCCGAATACTTTCGCAAGGCACTGTATGTAATACAGACTCACTGAATGTAATACAGACTTACTGAATGTAATACAGACTCACTGAATGTAATACAGACTTACTGAATGTAATACAGACTCACTGAATGTAATACAGACTTACTGAATGTAATACAGACTCAATGAATGTAATACAGACTCACTGAATGTAATACAGACTCACTGAATGTAATACAGACTTACTGAATGTAATACAGACTCACTGAATGTAATACAGACTTACTGAATGTAATACAGACTCACTGAATGTAATAAAGACTCACTGAATGTAATACAGACTCACTGAATGTAATACAGACTGAATTAGAAGATAGAAGTTGGGGTTGACTACACAGTATATCTTGGTCATTGCTAACTGGTACTGTCAAGGTGACTATGTATTTCTTTCAGTTGGTGCCTGAGGATATCATCATGTGACAAAACAGGTTGACAATGTGGGCAGAAACCATGTCATTTTAGAATGCAACTGCAAGCTTTTCCCTTTCAGATCACAACTATGGGAAAAATTGCATCAAGGCGGCACTGAGAATGCCTATACTGAATTTGTATCAGTCGGCATGGTGTCTGTTATGACAGTGAAACAGAGAAAAGTTGAGGTGTTTGAAATATATTCACATCACATCGACAACAATGAACAAACAAGAAGTAGAGCAGACTGTGCAACTAGGACATGCTGACCTTGAGAAAATAGTCTCAATCCTATCCCATCTAACTTCATCCAAAGCTTCAAATATACTTTTTTATTTCTTAGTATCCAAAATGCCCACATTTGCACCCTCTGTCATGTTTTGATTGGTTTCAGTTAACTGATTTGTTTTCATTTTCGGGATAATGACAAGATGTCTTTTCTGGTAGGCACACATAGGAACTCAGATGAACTCACATGCCCGCCCGCGTACACACGTACGTGTACGTGCACGTGCACACACGCGCACACACACACACACACACACACACACACACACACACACACACACACACACACACACACACACGCATGCATGCACGCACACACACACACACACGCACACACACACACAAAAGCAATATATGAGCACAGCTGCAGAGAGAGATAGCCACACACTGTAGGAGAGATCCCCTAACCCCCCTGGCTGCCCAAATAGTTGAGTTGTGGAACAGACCAGACCCGTTTTGGATGACTGTTGGGTATAAAATAAAGTCTAGGGTCCTGCAAAAGTGTGCCACACAGATGACATGTAACACGCTACACTCAGAAAAAAAGGGTTCCAAACAGATTCTTTGGCTGTCCCCATAGGATAACCCTTTTTGATTCCAGGTAGAACCGTTTTAGGTCCCATGTAGAACCCTCTGTGGAAAGGGTTTTTACATGGAACCCAAAAGAGTTTTACCTAATACCAAAAGAGTTCTACCTGGAACCAAAAAGGGTTCTTCAAAGGGTTATCTTATGGGGACAGCTGAAGAACCCATTAACTCTTACATGTAGAAAATGATATCTCAAACGTATATTTAACCTCTTAATTTAAAATTCATAGTAATTAACAAAAAAAACTAAAAACATTAGTGTTCATCAGTAAAGTACTTTGGAATCCACCCTGTTACAATGTTCTAAGAGGAAGCTGTCAATAAAGCTTTTAAAAACAATGTGGCAGCGCACATGGAGGAGGTGTGAGCTATAACAGGGGTAATACAACGACTTTACGTGCACAAGAACATTTTGAATTTGATATAGATAATGGATCATGATACAATCCATATAGCTTAACGCAAGGATTTGGAAATTGAACACAGTGAGTAACTTCAAACCCTGTGATCAAAGCTTTTTTTTTAAACAGACGTTCAACAATGCATCTAGCTTACAAATGTCACTAGCTAGCTAATGTGGCTGTCAGTGTCATGACAAGAATGGATAGCTCGAGTCGCGATCTAACTTAGCTAGCTAGCTATGTTTCTTATTCATTCTTATTAACGGTATTCGTGATTCATTTCTTGAATAACTAACAAGCACATAAAACTATTATCTTACACAAATGCTAATGTGTTTACCCAATGTGAACTTGGAACAACGTAATTTGCATCGCCTGAATCTCTCAAGGTTTATGCAAGGCTCTCCATGGTAAAGATATGGCATTCACAAGGGTCAATGTAACCATAGAAACATCTCATTCTCCATCTCTCTCTCTCCTACACACTATCATATGCATAGACACAACGTTGTGTATGTCTCTTTCTCTATATATCTCTCTCTGCTCTAGTTGGAGGATAGTGTGTTTGTGGCATTCCACTGATGTCCCATAGAGACTATAGAGTAGCTAGGCTACAGCAGAGAAGATGTCTCTATCTATGGTTTGAGTGGGTGTTTGAGGAGAATGAATGCTGCTGACTGGTGAGCGAGCGACACTTACTCTACAGTCTGCAGACAATCATCATTTCAAATGTTTCAATATTATTTACTTGGTTGTGCATGAAAGATACTGACATTTACTGTTTGTGCATGCAGTGATTTTGTGTGTGATTTGTTTGTCATATTTGGAGGTACTAAACATTTTGTTGAATTCTCAAAGACAGATAGCTTATGTGAAACAACTCCTTCAAGTTATCCATATCAGTAGGCTTACAGATTCATTGAGTGTGTCATCACCTGTATAGATATGGATGAGCTAACTACCACTAGGCTATAGGCTCTTTAGAGAAGTTCCCAGGGGGTCCCTCCATAGGCACAGTCCACCAGCTCAGGGATATAGTCTAGAATACTGTATAATGTGAGAACCACTTGCTGTCTTCTATGGCAGTCTTGCAATGATGATTTAGTGACCAGGAAAATACCCTACTACTAGAGGCAGTTGCAAGGGGCAATTGTAGGTTGACACGTCTGACCCACTTGTGTTACCAAGGGCCTTGACTTATATGCTGTGTGGGATGGAACACTTCTTGGTAAATATGATGATGTGTCATGTCAGCAGCATCAGTGTCACTTGAGAGGCTATGTGTGTGTACTCTGTTCCCAAGGTTGTTGTTATAATCATATAGGCTAAATCTATTTGAATTCAATCACTTTTTGACAGCATCCCTTTTGATTTAAATAACGTTCTATACTTGTTTGCCCGGCATGGAAGAAGTGGATGGGCAGTATCCAGATTTTCATATCGTCCTTCTCTCATCGCGGGATAACTGTTTATTTTTTTTAGATATATACAGTACCAGTCAAAAGTTTGGACACAATTACTCATTCCAGGGTTTCTACATGTTCTACATTGTAGAATAATAGTGAAGACCTCAACTTTGAAATAACACATATGGAATATGTAGAAACCAAAATAGTGTTAAACAAATCAAAGTATATTTTATATTTGAGATTCTTCAAAGTAGCCACCCTTTCAACACTCTTGGCATTGTGTCACACTCTGACCATTATTTGCATTGTTTGTTTCTATGTTTTGTTTGGTCAGGGTGTGATATGAGTGGGCATTCTATGTTGCATGTCTAGTTAGTCTGTTTCTATGTGTTTTGGCCTATGGTTCTCAATCAGAGGCAGGTGTTTGTCGTTGTCTCTGATTGGGAACCATATTTAGGTAGCCTGTTTTGTATTGTGGTTTGTGGGTTATTGTCTATGTGTAGTTGCCTGTGTCTGCACTGTTGATAATAGCGTCACGTTTGTTGTTTTGTAAGTTTATTTTAGTGGTCTTTCTTCATTAAATATAGAACATGTATTCATATCACGCTGCGCTCTGGTCTCCTCAATACATAGATCGTGACACATTGGGGTATTGGGTATGAAAAATGGGTCAACTTTGAGCACATTCGTGTACAAAAGGTCACTTTCTGAGCACTTCTACAATGGGCAAATATGTATGGAAGATTTAGTTGAAATCAAAAGGAGTGCTGTCAAAAAGTGATTGAATTCAAATGGATTTACCCTAAAAATATCTTATTGGGTTACCTTGGTGACTGTGTGAATGTGTGTGCCTTTTTGCAGCAAATCTGATCTGATGCCTTCAGGTGTTATTGAACATCTATTACTGTGTTAATGAACAGGTATTACTCACCAGCTATTGTTAACCAGAATCAAACTCCAGACTGTTATTTTCATCCTGTTCCTAGCAGCCTATTTTCCTTAAGAATGGGTATGAGCTGACTGAAGCTTTGGCTGCAGCTATTGTGTGCTCTGCTGTCTTTTCTTGTGAGCAGAGCACTGACTAATGTAACTGTGTCCTTGTGTTGCCTAGGTAACAGGCATGCAGATGGCAGCGTACAATGTGTCTCTCTGCCCGCGTGACAGTGGCCTGTTCAGGTTGG
Source organism: Oncorhynchus mykiss (assembly GCF_013265735.2). NCBI lineage: Eukaryota > Metazoa > Chordata > Actinopteri > Salmoniformes > Salmonidae > Oncorhynchus > Oncorhynchus mykiss. The sequence goes on along the minus strand of NC_048567.1, from coordinate 18,145,827 downwards.
GATTGGGCAGACCCAGGTCCAGGGCTGACCGTGCCCTCATGGCCCCCCTGCCCCACCTCCTCTCCCCCTGCCCCAGAGCCGGGGCTCGGACCCTGTTTAGCGAGACAGGGGTCTGGGACAGGGACTATAAAGCAGACACCAGACGCAGGGTGGAGTGCTGGTGGCACCCCTGTATCATGGAGCAGTGGTAGAAGGATACGCTGGAGGAGGTGAGTTGGCAGCAATTCTTAAGTTCTCTCTTTGCTTTCTGTTGGCCCTTAGTAGAGGCTTCTGGGAAAGATTGTCAGATTAATATTTTAAAACACCCCTGGCTTTAGTTCCAATTATAATCTAGCCTAATATTAAACCATACTCTGGTCATTAAGCATCCTTCAGAATAACCATAGTCATCATGTGACATTAGTACCTGGCCCTATTGCTATGTTTATATATGTGTGTGTCTGTCTGGTTGAACCCTGTTTAGTGTTCCCTTTGGGAGGCCTTCTGGTTTGCATAGACTCTAAAACATTCATTAAATCATTAACTTACTGTCTAATATTCTTGACTCATAGGTGTAATATGCTTAGTAATGAAGTAACCTATTCACAGTCTCCTGTTTGTCCGTCTCTGTTTTTGGTTACTGTTGTCACAACCATCCTCCAAGGCAAGTAGTACTGTAGCTGACCCTGACATCCAACCTTGTGTTACGACATTGTTACAAACCCACAATGCGTCATGATACAGCCCAAGCTTTCCACACAAAAGTATTCAGACCATCAATGAGCTCCTTCAAGATATTTTAAACTGTTGTTTTTGCCTATATAAAGGTTGTTTGTCAGTCTGAGCTCATTGAGTTATTCAGGCCCCTCTTGGCCTTGGGTGATTCATACAGAGTGAAGTCCGAAATGCCAACCTATTTCCTATTTATTGCGCAGGTTGACATTTATTGTCATGAGTTTTGTCATGGAGGCAGAACTGAGCGATTGCCCCTTAGATGGGCCAGCTGCAAAGTCAAAATGGGCTATTTTGTAAAAACGTATGAAAACAAAAATGTGCTTTTTGTTCCTAATTTGGGGTTAGGCATTAGGATTAGCCGTGTGGGTGAGGTTAGGGTAAAGATTAAGTTTAAAATCTGATTTTATGACTTTGTGTGGCTGTGCCAGCTAGTTACCACTATGCGGAGCTGCCTCCAGAACAAGATTCATGACGAAAAACGCAGGACTTTTGACTATGGACCGTAGGAAATAGGGTGCCATTCAGAATGCAGGCTGTGTGTAGTCCAGATAGCCCCTCACTGGTCTGGCTGGCCTTTCTTAAAGACACTGGGAATCATTAAAGAACTGCTGCCTCACACACTCTGGAAACCTGCTGCATCTGCACTCAGACATACAGACTACAGGTTACAAAGGGTCAGAAACTTTCTGGGAAATTTCCATAATTGTTCCATGGGAATTTAAGTCTGGGAATTTGGGGAATTTTGTTCATCAATTTTGTTCATCAAAAAAAGTTAGCTTATAACAGTGAACCTTTTTTTGTGGGATACATTGTAGGTCTTGTGGCATATTTTGATTAAACTATCCCCAATTCAATGGAATTGCAACCCTCTGCATGCACAGTGCATTCTACCATCACGTGCAGTGCACTTTTCTATCACATGTACAGTTGTGGCCAAAAGTTTTGAGAATGACACCAATATTAATTTTCACAAAGTCTGCTGCCTCAGTTTGTATGATGGCAATTTGCATATACTCCAGAATGTTCTGAAGAGTGATCAGGTGAATTTGCAATTAATTGCAAAGTCCCTCTTTGCCATGCAATTGAACTGAATCCCCCAAAAACATTTCCACTGCATTTCAGCCCTGCCACAAAAGGACCAGCTAACATCATGTCAGTGATTCTCTCGTTAACACAGGTGTGAGTGTTGACAAGGACAAAGCTGGAGATCACTCTGTCATGCTGATTGAATTCAAATAACAGACTGGAAGCTTCAAAAGGAGTGTGGTGCTTGGAATCATTGTTCTTCCTCTGTTAGCCATGGTTACCTGCAAGGAAACACGTGCCATCATCATTGCTTTGCACAAAAAGGCTTCACAGGCAAGGATATTGCTGCCAGTAAGATTGCACCTAAATCAACCATTTATTGGATCATGAAGAACTTCAAGGAGAGCAGTTCAAGTGTTGTGAAGAAGGCTTCTGGGCGCCCAAGAAAGTCCAGCAAGTGCCAGGACCGAGTTGATTCAGCTGCGGTATTGAGGCACCACCAGTACAGAGCTTGCTCAGAAATGGCAGCAGGCAGATGTGAGTGCATCTGCACGCACAGTGAGGCGAAGACTTTTGGAGGATGGCCTGGTGTCAAGAAGGGAAGCAAAGAAGCCACTTCTCTCCAGAAAAAACATCAGGGACAGACTGATATTCTGCAAAAGGTACAGTGATTGGACTGCTGAGGACTGGGGTAAAGTCATTTTCTCTGACGAATCCCCTTTCCGATTGTTTGGGGCATCTGGAAAAAAGCTTGTCCGGAGAAGACCAGGTGAGCGCTACCATCACTCCTGTGTCATGCCAACAGTAAAGCATCCTGAGACCATTCATGTGGGGTTGCTTCTCAGCCAAGGGAGTGGGCTCACTCACAATTTTGCCTAAGAACACAGCCATGAATAAAGAATGGTACCAACACATCCTCCGAGAGCAACTTCTCCCAACCATCCAGGAACAGTTTTGTGATGAACAATGCCTTTTCCAGTATGATGGAGCATCTTGCCATAAGGCAAAAGTGATAACTAGGTGGCTTGGGGGAACAAAACATTGATATTTTGGGTCCATGGCCAGGAAACTCCCCAGACCTTAATCCCATTGAGAACTTGTGGTCAATCCTCAAAAGACGTGTGGACAAACAAAAACCCACAAATTCCTACAAACTCCAAGCATTGATTATGCAAGAGTGGGCTGCTATCAGTCAGGATGTGTTCCAGAAGTTAATTGACAGCATGCCGGTGCGGATTGCAGAGGTCTTGAAAAGAAAGGTCAGCACTGCAAATATTGACTCTGCATCAACTTCATGTAATTGTAAATAAAAGCCTTTACCACTTGCTTGTAATTGTACTTCAGTATTCCATAGTAACATCTGACAAAAATATCTAAAGACCCCAAAGCGGCAAAATTTGTGGAAAATAATATTTGTGTCATTCTCAACTTTTGGCCACGACTGTACAGCTGATTCTCAAGATCTTTCACACTAATGAGATGCTATTGAGCCCACACTACTACACTGTCTGAGCCAAGGACTACATGCTTCCTGGTAAGTTTTGATTATGATATTGGGCGGGGTGAATCTAATTTATATGACATACATGATTTTTTTTGTTAACTAGTAAATAGTAGCCTACAGCAAAGTGTGTTTAAATAATTTCTAACTTGTTAACAATTTCTGCTAGTAAGTCTTTGCTACCATGTGAGTTTTAGCTTGCTTGAGCCTGCTAACTGACTAGTGTTAATTCACCTGTTTCCATACATGTTTAATTTTAAAAGATGTATCTTACAAAGAAGTTGTTTAATCTAACTGCTTAACTATTTATCTTTACCTGGAATTGTATTTGTTTTTTTTACTCTTTTTTTTTTATCATCGTTACACGAAAATGCCACGGGCACCATCTGATGTGTGGAGACATTTCACTGCAGCTAATGTAGAAGGAAAAGCTGTGTGCATTTGCAAATACTGTGCCAAATCATGTGTGAAGAATGCAGCAAAGATGCAGAATCATCTGGCCAAGTGCATAAAGTTCCCTCAGCACTCACAACAAGCAACCTCTGACAAAAGTCCCTCTACTGCTATTCGAGGTGAAAATGATTAATCGTACACCTTATCGATAGCAACAGCTGATGGTCCTCCTGGAATTATTTTTTTTTTTAACTCAATGGAGGAACGTAGTCAGAGAAATGTTGATGAATGTCCTGCTCAATGGCAATGTGTATTGGAAGAGATTTCTGAATGGTCTTCACCCAGCATACACTCCTCCAACCAGACATGCTTTATCTACTCATTTTCTGGATGCAGAGTTCAACAGAGTTGAAGTGAAGGTCTAGCAAATGATAGAGAAAGCAGACTGTATTGCAATCATCTCTGATGGGTGGTTGACTGTTCGTGGGTAAGGAATAATTAACCATCACTTCCACCCCTCAACCACTATTCTTCAAGAGCACAGCCACAGGGGACAACAGACACACCGGTCTCTACATTGCAGAAGGCAGTCATCAAGGACCTTGGACCACAGAAGGCATTTGCACTGGTGACAGACAATGCTGTGAACCTGAAGGCTGCTTTGTCTAAAGTGGAGGAGTCCTACCCTCACATCACACCTATTGGCTGTGCTGCTCATGCATTGAATCTGCTCCTCAATGACATCATGGCACTGAAAACAATGCATACACCCTACAAGAGAGCCAATGAAATGGTTATTTATGTGAAGGGTTATCAAGTTATAGCAGCAATCTACCTCACCAAGAAAAGTGAGAAGAATAAGAGCACTACATTGAAGCTGCCCAGCAACACCCACTGGGGTGATGTTGTCATCGTGTTTGGGGTGTCAGGTAGCCTAGTGGTTAGTGCCAGTAACCGAAAGTAACCGAAAGGTTGCTAGATCGAATCCCCGAGCTGACAAGGTAAAAATCTGTCTTTCTGCCCCTGAACAAGGCCGTTAACCCACTGTTCCTAGGCCGTCATTGTAAATAAGAAATTGTTCTTAACTGACTTGCCTAGTTAAATAAAGGTTAAATGAAAAATAAACAATGTTTGACAGTCTCCTGAAGGGGAAGGAGTCGCTCCAAGAAATAGCCATATCACAGTCTACCGATATAGACAGCCCCATCAAGAGGATCCTCCTGGAGGATGTATTGTGGGAGAGAGTGGTAAGCAGCCTGAATCTCCTGAAACATATAGCAGTTTGCATGGATTGAGGGAGACAATGCCATCCTGTCTGATGTTCAGACTCCGCTTGCAGATGTAAGAGAAGAAATCCATACTGCCCTGCCCACTTCACTGTTGCTCCAAGCAGAGGAAACTGCAGTTCTGAAATACATCAAAAAGCGTGAAGACTTCTGCCTGAAGCCCATACACCCATACATACATGCAGCGTACATATTGGACCCCAAGTATGCTGGCATTTTGTCTGGTGCAGAGATCTACAAGGCCTATGGTGTCATCACTACTGTGTCTCGCCACCTTGGCCTGGTAGAGGGCAAGGTTCTTGGCAGTCTGGCGAAGTTCACTTCCAAGCAAGGGCTTTGGGATGGAGATGCAATATGGTGGTACAGAAGTATCTATATCCACAGTAAAAATGAATCCTATATTGACATAACCTGAAAGGCCTCTCAGCAAGGAAGTAGCCACTGCTCCAAAACCGCCATAAAAAAGCCAGACTACGGTTTGCAACTGCACATGGGGACAAAGATCATACTTTTTGGAGAAATGTCCTCTGGTCTGATGAAACAAAAAAATAACTGTTTGACCATAATGAACATCATAATGTTTGGATGAAAAGGGGGGAGGCTTGCAAGCCGAAGAACACCATCCCAACCGTGAAGCACAGAGGGTGACAACATCATGTTGTGGGGCTGCTTTGTTGCAGGAGGGACTGGTGCACTTCACTGGTGCGCTTGGTTAGAAATGGGCCGTCCAATTGGACAATGACCCCAAGCATACTTCCAAAGTTGTGGCAAAATGGCTTAAGGACAACAAAGTAAAGATATTAGAGTTACACCAGCTGTGTCAGGAGAATACAAACAGTGTAGCTATTCCCTCTGCAAGGCAATCAAACAAGCTAAGCGTCAGTATAGAGACAAAGTAGAGTCACAATTCAATGGCTCAGACACAAGGTATATGTCACGTTCTGACCTTAGTTCTTTTGTTATGTCTTTGTTTTAGTATGGTCAGGGCGTGAGTTGGGTGGGTTGTCTATGTTTGTTTTTCTATGATTTGGGATTTCTGTGTTTGGCCTGGTATGGTTCTCAATCAGAGGCAGCTGTCAATCGTTGTCCCTGATTGAGAACCATACTTAGGTAGTTTTCACCCTTGAGTTGTGGGTGATTATTTTCTGTTTTGTGTCTGCACCAGACAGAACTGTTTCGGTTTCATTTCGTTCTCTTTGTTGTTTTATTCTTTAGTGTTCTGAGTTATAATAAATATCATGAACACTTACCACGCTACGCATTGGTCCTCCGATCCTTCCTACTACTCCTCCTCGTCGTCACATACCGTTACAGTATGTGGCAGGGTCTACAGTCAATCACGGATTACAAAAAGAAAACCAGCCCCGTCGCGGACCAGGATGTCTTGCTCCCAGACAGACTAACTTTTTTTGCTCGCTTTGAGGACAATACAGTGCCACTGACACTGCCTGCTACCAAAACCTGTGGACTCCTTCACTGCAGCCGATGTGAGTAAAACATTTAAACGTGTTAATCCTCGCAAGGCTGCAGGCCCAGACGGCATCCCCAGCCGCGTCCTCAGAGCATGCGCAGACCAGTTGTCTGGTGTGTTTACGGACATATTCAATCAATCCTTATCCCAGTCTGCTGTTCCCACATACTTCAAGAGGGCCACCATTGTTTCTGTTCCCTAAGAAAGCTAAGGTAACTGAGCTAAATGACTACCGCCCCGTAGCACTCACTTCCGTCATCATGAAGTGCTTTGAGAGACTAGTCAAGGACCATATCACCTCCACCCTACCTGACACCCTGGACCCACTCCAATTTGCTTACCGCCCCAATAGGCCCACAGACGACGCAATCGCAACCACACTGCACACTGCCCTAACCCATCTGGACAAGAGGAATACCTATGTGAGAATGCTGTTCATCGACTACAGCTCAGCATTTAACAACATAGTACCCTCCAAACTTGTCATCAAGCTCGAGACCCTGGGTCTCGACCCCGCCCTGTGCAACTGGGTACTGGACTTCCTGACGGGCCGCCCCCAGGTGGTGCGGGTAGGTGACAACATCTCCACCCCGCTGATCCTCAACACTGGGGCCCCACAAGGGTGCGTTCTGAGCCCTCTCCTGTACTCCCTGTTCACCCACGACTGCGTGGCCATGCACGCCTCCAACTCAATCATCAAGTTTGCGTACGACAACACAGTGGTAGGCTTGATTACCAACAACGACGAGACGGCCTACAGGGAGGAGGTGAGGGCCCTCGGAGTGTGGAGTCAGGAAAATAACCTCACACTCAACGTCAACAAAACAAAGGAGATGATCGTGGACTTCAGGAAACAGCAGAGGGAGCTCCCCCTATCCACATCGATGGGACAGTAGTGGAGAGGGTAGTAAGTTTTTTAAGTTCCTCGGCATACACATCACGGACTAACTGAATTGGTCCACCAACACAGACAGCGTTGTGAAGAAGGCGCAGCAGCGCCTCTTCAACCTCAGGAGGCTGAAGAAATGTGGCTTGTCACCAAAAGCACTCACAAACTTCTACAGATGCACAATCGAGAGCATCCTGTCAGGCTGTATCACCGCCTCGTACGGCAACTGTTCCTCCCACAACCATAAGGCTCTCCAGAGGGTAGTGAGGTCTGCACAACGCATCCCCGGGGGCAAACTACCCAATGTCACAGGAAGGCCATAAAGATCATCAAGGACAACAACCACCTGAGCCACTGCCTGTTGACCCCGCTATCATCCAGAAGGCAAGGTCAGTACAGGTGCATCAAAGCAGGGACCGAGAGACTGAAAAACAGCTTTTATCTCAAGGCCATCAGACTGTTAAACAGCCACCACTAACATTGAGTGGCTGCTGCCAACATACTGACTCAACTCCAGCCACTTTAATAATGGAAATTGATGTATTACTAGCCACTTTAAACAATGCCACTTAATACACTGCTCAAAAAATAAAGGGAACACTAAAATAACCCATCCTAGATCTGAATGAATGAAATATTCTTATTAAATATTTTTTTCTTTACATAGCTGAATGTGCTGACAACAAAATCACACAAAAATTATCAATGGAAATCAAATGTATCAACCCATGGAGGTCTGGATTTGGAGTCACACTCAACATTAAAGTGGAAAACCACACTACAGGCTGATCCAACTTTGATGTAATGTCCTTAAAACAAGTCAAAATGAGTGTCAGTAGTGTGTGTGTGGCCTCCACGTGCCTGTATGACCTCCCTACAATGCCTGGGCATGCTTCTGATGAGGTGGCGGATGGTCTCCTGCGGGATCTCCTCCCAGACCTGGACTAAAGCATCCGCCAACTCCTGGACAGTCTGTGGTGCAACGTGGCATTGGTGGATGGAGCGAGACATGATGTTCCAGATGTGCTCAATTGGATTCAGGTCTGGGGAACGGGCGGGCCAGTCCATAGCATCAATGCCTTCCTCTTGCAGGAACTGCTGACACACTCCAGCCACATGAGGTCTAGCATTGTCTTGCATTAGGAGGAACCCAGGGCCAACCGCACCAGCATATGGTCTCACAAGGGGTCTGAGGAACTCATCTCAGTACCTAATGGCAGTCAGGCTACCTCTGGCGAGCACATGGCCCCCCAAAGAAATGCCACCCCACACCATGACTGACCCACTGCCAAACCGGTCATGCTGGAGGATGTTGCAGGCAGCAGAACGTTCTCCACGGCGTCTCCAGACTGTCACATCTGTCACGTGCTCAGTGTGAACCTGCTTTCATCTGTGAAGAGCACAGGGCGCCAGTGGCGAATTTGCCAATCTTGGTGTTCTCTGGCAAATGCCAAACGTCCTGCACGGTGTTGGGCTGTAAGCACTACCCCCACCTGTGGACGTCGGGCCCTCATACCACCCTCATGGAGTCTGTTTCGGACCGTTTGAGCAGACACATGCACATTTGTGGCCTGCTGGAGGTCATTTTGCAGGGCTCTGGCAGTGCTCCTCCTGCTACTCCTTGCACAAAGGCGGGGGTAGCGGTCCTGCTGCTGGGTTGTTGCCCGCCTACGGCCTCCTCCACGTCTCCTGATGTACTGGCCTGTCTCCTGGTAGCGCCTCCATGCTCTGGACACTACGCTGACAGACACAGCAAACCTTCTTGCCACAGCTCGCATTGATGTGCCCTCCTGGATGAGCTGCACTACCTGAGCCACTTGTGTGGTTGTAGACTCCGTCTCATGCTACCACTAGAGTGAAAGCACCGCCAGCATTCAAAAGTGACCAAAACATCAGCCAGGAAGCATAGGAACTGAGAAGTGGTCTGTGGTTATCACCTGCAGAACCACTCCTTTATTGGGGGTGTCTTGTTAATTGCCTATAATTTCCACCTGTTTATTCCATTTGCACAACAGCATGTGACATTTATTGTCAATCAGTGTTGCTTCCTAAGTGGACAGTTTGATTTCACAGAAGTGTGATTGACTTGGAGTTACATTGTGTTGTTTAAGTGTTCCCTTTATTTTTTTGAGCAGTGTATAATGTTTACATACCCTACATTACCCATCTCATGTGTATATACTGTACTCTATATCATCTAATGCATCTTTATGTAATACATGTATCACTAGCCACTTTAAACTATGCCACTTTGTTTTCATACCCTACATTACTCATCTCATATCTACAGTGCCTTGCGAAAGTATTTGGCCCCCTTGAACTTTGCGACCTTTTGCCACATTTCAGGCTTCAAACATAAAGATATAAAACTGTATTTTTTTGCGAAGAATCAACAACAAGTGGGACACAATCATGAAGTGGAACGACATTTATTGGATATTTCAAACTTTTTTAACAAATCAAAAACTGAAAAATTGGGCGTGCAAAAATTATTCAGCCCCCTTAAGTTAATACTTTGTAGCGCCACCTTTTGCTGCGATTACAGCTGTAAGTCGCTTGGGGTATGTCTCTATCAGTTTTGCACATCGAGAGACTGAAATTTTTTCCCATTCCTCCTTGCAAAACAGCTCGAGCTCAGTGAGGTTGGATGGAGAGCATTTGTGAACAGCAGTTTTCAGTTCTTTCCACAGATTCTCGATTGGATTCAGGTCTGGACTTTGACTTGGCCATTCTAACACCTGGATATGTTTATTTTTGAACCATTCCATTGTAGATTTTGCTTTATGTTTTGGATCATTGTCTTGTTGGAAGACAAATCTCTGTCCCAGTCTCAGGTCTTTTGCAGACTCCATCAGGTTTTCTTCCAGAATGGTCCTGTATTTGGCTCCATCCATCTTCCCATCAATTTTAACCATCTTCCCTGTCCCTGCTGAAGAAAAGCAGGCCCAAACCATGATGCTGCCACCACCATGTTTGACAGTGGGGATGGTGTGTTCAGCTGTGTTGCTTTTACGCCAAACATAACGTTTTGCATTGTTGCTAAAAAGTTCAATTTTGGTTTCATCTGACCAGAGCACCTTTTTCCACATGTTTGGTGTGTCTCCCAGGTGGCTTGTGGCAAACTTTAAACAACACTTTTTATGGTTATCTTTAAGAAATGGCTTTCTTCTTGCCACTCTTCCATAAAGGCCAGATTTGTGCAATATACGACTGATTGTTGTCCTATGGACAGAGTCTCCCACCTCAGCTGTAGATCTCTGCAGTTCATCCAGAGTGATCATGGGCCTCTTGGCTGCATCTCTGATCAGTCTTCTCCTTGTATGAGCTGAAAGTTTAGAGGGACGGCCAGGTCTTGGTAGATTTGCAGTGGTCTGATACTCCTTCCATTTCAATATTATCGCTTGCACAGTGCTCCTTGGGATGTTTAAAGCTTGGGAAATCTTTTTGTATCCAAATCCGGCTTTAAACTTCTTCACAACAGTATCTCGGACCTGACTGGTGTGTTCCTTGTTCTTCATGATGCTCTCTGCGCTTTTAACGGACCTCTGAGACTATCACAGTGCAGGTGCATTTATACGGAGACTTGATTACACACAGGTGGATTGTATTTATCATCATTAGTCATTTAGGTCAACATTGGATCATTCAGAGATCCTCACTGAACTTCTGGAGAGAGTTTGCTGCACTGAAAGTAAAGGGGCTGAATAATTTTGCACGCCCAATTTTTCAGTTTTTGATTTGTTAAAAATGTTTGAAATATCCAATAAATGTCGTTCCACTTCATGATTGTGTCCCACTTGTTGTTGATTCTTCACAAAAAAATACAGTTTTATATCATTATGTTTGAAGCCTGAAATGTCGCAAAGTTCAAGGGGGCCGAATACTTTCGCAAGGCACTGTATGTACTGTACTCGATACCGTCTACTGCATCTTGCCTATGCCGTTCTGTACCATCACTCATTCATAAATCTTTATGTACATATTTTTTATCCCTTTACACTTGTGTGTATAAGGTAGTAGTTGTGGAATTGTTAGGTTAGATTACTTGTTGGTTATTACTGCATTGTCGGAACTAGAAGCACAAGCATTTCGCTACACTCGCATTAACATCTGCTAACCATGTGTATGTGACAAATAAAACTTGATTTGATTTGAGTAATGGGACAAAATTCACCCAACTTATTGTGGGAAGCTTGTTTAAGGCTACCCGAAACATTTGACCCAAGTTAAACAATTTAAAGGCAATGCTACCAAATACTAACTGAATGTATGTAAACTTCTGACCCACTGGGAATGTGATGAAAGAAATAAAAGCTGAAATAAATCATTCTCTCAAATATTTTTCAGACATTTCACATTCTTAAAATAAAGTGGTAATCCGAACTGTGCGAATTACCTAAGTGCTCTTAGCCACAAGACCACTTTTCAGTGGGACTACCTACGCATGGCACATTATCAGACATGATTACGGCATAAAAGGGTTTCATGTCAAAACAATGACTCTTTCAGTTGGTGAGCCCCTCTAAGACATCTCTGCCTTTAAGTGTTTCTGCAGGGGTAAAACAGGGAGGGATGCTCCCAATATCCATTCTAAGGTGTTGATGACTCTCCACCTCATAGAAAAGTGTGAAAAATGTGTGTTGGTGTTTTAAGAGAGATGATGATCTCCACAGAGACACCATTCGGATTTGTCACTGTGTCCCCTAATGCAGCCAGTCACCCACAGCTTGAAATGGTTACTAAAGAATTCACTGTGACCCTCACTCATCTCACTCTTTCTCTCTTTTCTTCTCTCTCTTCATCCTCCCCTCCCCCTCTCTCTCTCCCTCCTCTCTTACCCTCCCTCCCTCTGTATACTGTTCTAAACCATTACTCCAGCCATTCTTCTCTTCGTCACAATAACAACCCACTCCCCCTCCTTAGCGAGACGGACAGCGCCTCTTTGGTGTGTGTTGTGTTGTAGACCCTCCTCTCTCAGGCTACGTTCCAAATGGTGCCAGATTCCCTTTTATAGAGAATTATTTTTTTTTACCAGGGTCCATAGGGCTCTGGTCCAAAGCAGTGCAATATATAGGGAATAGGGTGCCATTTTGGATGAGTCCTTAGGGGTTGATTTAATGGAGCCTGACAAAGTGCTGTCAGTGTTGTGTGAGTGTAGCACAACGGGCCTGTCATTGTTTTGTAAGCAGCAGGGTTTCGTTCCCTCCCACTCAGAGAGAGATGGCTAGGGGTTGGCGAGAGACTGAGGTTCAGGAGAAGCAAAGAGGAGACTGAGGAGTAGAGTAATTATGAGCACTATCGCCTGGGTCGTGTTCATATTGAAGCAGGGAGGGACTGGTGCAATAAGACATTTTGTTTTCCGTTGCATGCCCTAATGAACACAACCCTGATGTTTCATCCATCACACTTGAGTCAATAAGCCCTCAGGGTTTACTAATCCATTATCAACCTGCTGTATGTCATGCAGCTGTGACTGTGACTGAATATATCTGCAGGTGTGTTTGTTGTGTATTTGCTGCTCATAGCTTTGCCCAGCTGGTTGTTTACTAATCAAATGCCCTCATCCACTCAAAGGGTCACAGTGTTGGCTACATTTCTGTCTTCATATGGACTTTATTTTTCTTAGCAGGTAGGCTGCATCTGGGCTACCAGCAGTAGGGCTGTAATGCTGTCTTCCTAACCACTTTCATTTCAGCTGTCGTATGGACCGTCATGGATAGACAGCTACACGCTGCTGCCCAAGGGGATATTTGTCTGTCAGCATCTGTCAAAGAGAAAGATAATCCATTTACTTTGTCCACACACACAAACATGCGAGCACAGACACACCAGAGAGAGAACAAGTTGTCTTCAACTAGTTCATTCATTCAACGAGATTACACTTGTAGAGACAAAATCCCTTCCCTGCAGCCTAGTTGCGGTGTGATGTTTAGTGGTTATACTGCCTGTGGCTCTCCTCTGCTTTCAGCCTGCAGCTCGTCTCTTCACAGATGGAACCAGAGCTTTTGGGATTTGTGTGTGGGTGGACACACATACACTTTAGCATAGCCGTGCCAGTGTGTTGCATGCCCAAAATCAGCCCCCTCCCCTGGGACTCCTGTCTGTCAGGCTGTCCTGCTGGCCTGGATGGACAAGTCACTCCCTAATATACATCTAAGTCTTCCACTCTGTGGACAAGTTTCTCTCTTAGCTCCTCCGTTATCCATAGGTTATCCATAGGTTATCCATAGGTTAAATGTAGACAATACAGTCGTAGTGGGGGAGTTAGAGACTTGACTTTGGCCCTGGGGTTGTTGTGGAGCATCGACTGTTAAAAAGTAGTTTGCCTCTGACAGTCTCTTTGGGCTGATGTAACTTTGAGAAATGAACCGAGGCAGACAGCCTGTCCCTGTCCGTCAGGAGTTCATCCCTTCTCGACAACAGATCAGCTAAAGGTCCTCCTCACTACATTAGATAATGGGCACATTTAAACTGATAAAACGGCGTATTAACACGGCAAGCACATCTATTTTAATGACCGTAGGGACTTCTTTATATTTCTACATCTACAGGTACTCATTTCTCTAGTCAATGTCTGTATATTTTACCTTGGCACGAAGGCGCTCACTTAGACTGATATCTTCCAGCACTCAGCTTTACAAATTAGGCCCAGGCAGTTACCAAGGATACCGATTTTTGTCTGAAACGTCAGACTCGTTAGTTGATGCACACTGCTCTCCTCTCCTGTCCCCCTCACCTCTCTCTCTTTCCACTTCTCTTCCATTCTCTTCTTCTCCACTCCTCCCTTTATTGCCTCTCATCCATTTTCTTTCTCTTCAGTAAGAGAAAGCGAAGCATGAAGAAGGAATAGAGAAGGGTGAAAGGTTATCAATTCTTAATAGTGTTGTGAGAAGCGGAGGGAAGGAGGGAGACACTGGTATGAAGAAGTGGAAGTAAGTGAGAAAACACATGAGGAGGAGAAGGGTGGGACTGACTGACTGCAAGCAAGCAAAAGCTGGAAGCCTGTGTAAACCTCTGATCACATCTGTCAGTGCTGCAAAGTACAATGCCTTTCAACACAACATCCCCATACTAGTGTGAATGAAATATAGATGATGATGATGATGATGAAAACAGAGAGGCCTTGGTTCCTATTACCATCCTCCATTTAACACATCCAATCAGACCAGCGCCGGTATGTTCCCTGTATAACTCACATTACAACATTAGGCCTTAATGGGCCTGTGCACAGCCACTCTACATGCATTAGATGTTATGTTCCCTCACCTCTCTGCCTTACACTCTGGTTGGGTTTAACAGCTTCTACGTATATTACATGCCTTCTGGCATAGAACAGAGAGCTATAGCTGTGTTAGTAATTGCCCGGCCTAAGGGGACAAATCAAGTATTTTAAATTGAATTGAACTGTTGTCTTGGGGGCTGTGTGTAACGTGTAGAAACCCAATGGGCAGGGAAGAACAGCCAGGTGTGATATGTAACTGATTTCTGTGTAACTGTTTTTAGGTGCTAAACCCAATGGATGCTATGGACTCCCAGCAGAGAACGCTACCATCGAGAGAGGCCTTGACCCGAAAGAATGGACGAAGAGGTACAATACAAGATACGACACAAACACCTCTCTCTCTCTCTCTCTCATTCCCCCTAACGCCCTCCTCTCCCCTGTCTGTCTCCGTCCCCAGTAATATCCAGTCCATGCGGGAGCAGCTCGACAGCCTAGGGCTCTGCTTTAATTGGGACAAGGTGAGTAATGGGAGGAGCTGAGCACCACCTCCAACCTTCCGGTGGGAGGCTTTGTGTGGGTGGATTACTCTTTTCTCTCGTGTGTGTGTGTATGAATCATCTTGTGGATCCCTCTGCTTCCCTCTCCTCTGACCAGGAGGTGACCACCTGCCTGCCAGACTATTACAGGTGGACCCAGTAGCTGTTCGTCAAGCTCGGCCTATCAGAAAGAGGTAGGTTCGGGATCCTTGATTCTGAGTCTGTCCAATCCTTGTCATAGGCTGTCTCAATATTCCAAAGTGGTTTCCTCTCTTCATCTCCTTTCCATCTCTGCTGACGAGGAGATGACGACACTTTGAACTAATGTGATGCAGTCATGCCCCTGGTATTGTCATGGGCTGTGTGTAGAGCTCCAGGGAGGCAGGATGAGGGAGACACACCCCAGGAGGATGACTCTCAGGCAGGCCACAGAGGCTCAGTGGCCTGGGGAACAGTCTTCAGTAACTATGGAGCCTCCTTTGGCTCTGTGAGGAAAACACATTTTGTATAGTAGATTACAGACAATCAGAAAATCTGTGCTGAAGTGGAGAGGTCATGTAGTTTAATCAGATGCAAGGTATTTTGGCACTCGTATCAGTAGACATCCGTCTCTTTCTCTGATTCGATCAGCTCCTGTGATGTTGGCTTATGTCTGTCTTTGTGTGTAGTTGTAGTAATTGTAATCTGTGCATGTGTGTGTTCCAGGCGGTGGTGAACTGGGACCCTGTGGACCAGACGGTGTTGGCTGATGAGCAGGTGGATGACAG
Organism: Oncorhynchus mykiss; assembly: GCF_013265735.2. Classification (NCBI taxonomy): domain Eukaryota; kingdom Metazoa; phylum Chordata; class Actinopteri; order Salmoniformes; family Salmonidae; genus Oncorhynchus; species Oncorhynchus mykiss. The sequence continues at coordinate 18,130,022 of NC_048567.1, read as the reverse complement.
TGGATGCTCCTGGAGGTCTGGAGCTCTGGTGGAGCAGAAATTACTCAAGCAGTGGTTCATTAAGACCACCAACTACGCCAAGGTAGGTGTGTGTGTCTCGTGCGCATGGAGGGTGTATTGGTGATAAGCCCGTCAAGGGTCAAAGGGCATCCTATCAAATCAATCGCACCACCTGCGACTTTTGGCATAATCTGATTGGCTGGCTACATTAGAGGCTGTGTGAGAATGGAAGGGGGGGGGGACCCCTCTGACATCAATCACTGCAGAAACCATGGCAGCCGCTTCAGCCCTGGCTGTGGAACAAACCTGGGCTCAAGTAGGATCTGTTTTATTTCAAATACTTTAGCTGTGATTGAGTGATCTTACCTAGCACAATGGAACCAATGGAATAGCTCCAAAAGTGCAAACTGCAAAGCCCACCCATATGGCACTTCAGACTGGGTCAATCAAATGCTCAGAGTATTTTAAAGAAAATAAATACTACTTGAACCCAGCCCTGGCTGTGTAATCAGCAGCCTGCTGAGAGTGTCATTCCCAGGCTGGCCTCGCCGGTCCTGGCCAGTCTGACTGATGAGAAACCTCCATGTCTCCAGCAGCAGGGTCTCATAATCACTACCAGCCACGCTCTGGGTTGAAATGACCCTCTCTGGAGATTTATTCCACCCATGGGTTAGGCGGCACACTCACAGGCTGAAGAGCGTGAACACATGCAATCACTCACACACACACACACACACACACACACACACAGGCAGCTTGAACCTGTGCACATGGAGTGAGAGTAACTGAAGGTGCACTGATTCAAACCTCTCCAGATGAGGAATGGTTGGTACTGAGAGGCTGTGAGTGGAAGCCTTCCAAACTTATTTGATTGGTGGGCCAGAAGGTCAGGTTCCCTATGCTGCTAGAGCCTTGATTGGTAAGAGTTGCTTGATGTGTGCGTGCATGCTGGTAACATTCCCCTGGTAAAGACATACTCACGCATTAACCAGCAGGCTTCAGCAGTATGACCCTGTCACTAGGGTTGTAAATGGTCTGAATTTTTCCATGGGAAGTTAAGCCCGGGAATTTTGCTTAAATTCATTTAAAGAAATTAGCTTTGCTTTTTTGTGGGATACACATAAGGCAATTCTAGGTCTTGTGGCATATTTTGGTTAAACCATCCCCAATTCAGTAGAATTGCAACCCTCTGCATGCACAGTGCATTCTTCCATCACATGTGCAGTGTACTCTTCTATCACATGTACAGCTGATTCTTAAGATCTTGCACACTAATTAGATGCTATTGAGCTCACACTACTACACTGTCTGAGCCAAGGACTACATGCTTTCTGGTAAGTTTTGATTACGATACTGGGTGGGGTGAATATATTTTATATGACATGCATGATATTTTGTTAACTAGTAAATAGTAGAGTGCCACAAAGTGTGTTTAAGTCATTTCTAACTTGTTAACAATTTCTGCTAGTTAGTTTTTGCTACCGTGTGGGTTTTAGCTTGCTTGAGCCTGCTAACTGAGTGTTAATTCACCTGTTTCCATACATGTTTCATTTTAAAACATTTATCTTACAAAGGAGTTGTTTAATCTAACTATTTATCTGTACATGGAATTGTATTGTTTTGTTTTTTTACAAATGTTTTTCTAATCTTTACACGAAAATGCCACGGGCACTATGTGTGGGGACATTTCACTGCAGCTAATGTAGAAGGAAAAGCTGTGTACATTTGCAAATACTGGGCCAAATCCTATGTGAAGAATGCAACAAAGATGCAGAATAATCTGGCCAAGTGCATAAAATTCCCTCAGCGCTCACAACAAGCAACCTCTGACAAAAGTCTTCTTCTATTCGAGGTGAAAATGATAAACCATTGATAGCAACAGCTCATGGTCCTCCTGGAATCAGAAGTTTTTTTGTGTTTTTTTGTTGTTTGAATTTTAACCCTTTTTTCTCCCCAATTTATCAAGTATCCAATTGTTAGTAGCTACTATCTTGTCTCATCGCTACAACTCCCGTACTGGCTCGGGAGAGACGAAGGTTGAAAGTCATGCGTCCTCCGATACACCACCCAACCAAGCCGGACTGCTCCTTAACACAGTGCGCATCAAACCCGGAAGCCAGCCGCACCAATGTGTCGGAGGAAACACTGTGCACCTGGCAACCTTGGTTAGCGTGCACTGCGCCCGGCCCGCCACCGGAGTCGCTGGTGCGCGATGAGACAAGGATATCCCTACCGGCCAAACCTGTGTATGCAACTGGTTCACCTCTGATGCTCACAGGCAATGTGTATTGGAAGAGATTTCTGAATGGTCTTTGCCCAGCATACAACCCTCCAACCAGACATGCTTTATCTACTCAAGGAGTAGGAGTCTCTCCAAGAAATGGTCCATATCATAGTCTGCCGATATGGACAGTCCCATCAAGAGGATCTTCCTGGATGATGTATTTTGGGAGTGAGTGGTAAGCAGCCTGAAACTCCTGAAACCTATAGCAGTAGCCATTGCATGGATTGAGGGAGACAATGCCATCCTGTCTGATGTTCAGACTCTGCTTGCAGATGTAAGAGAAGAAATCCATACTGCCCTGCCCACTTCACTGTTGCTCCAAGCAGAGGAAACTGCAGTTCTGAAATACATCAAAAAGCGTGAAGACTTCTGCCTGAAGTCCATACACACAGCAGCATACATGTTGGACCCCAAGTATGCTGGCAAGAGCATCCTGTCTGGTGCAGAGATCAACAAGGCCTATGGTGTCATCACTACTGTGTCTCGCCTCCTTGGCCTGGATGAGGGCAAGGTTCTTGGCAGTCTGGCGAAGTTCACTTCCAAGCAAGGGCTTTGGGATGGAGATGCAAAATGGCAGCCGTGCCAACATATCTCATCAGCCACCTGGTCATAGGGACTTTTTGGATCTGAGGCTCTTTCCCCCGATGCCTCCATCATCCTCCAAATCCCACCAACATCAGCCGCCTCAGAGTGCAACTGGTCCTTGTTTGGGAACACACACACCAGAGCACGCAACAGGCTGACCCAATACAAGGGTTGAAAAATTGGTGGCCATCTGGGCAAATCTGAAGCTTTTTGAGCCTGACCATGAGCCATCCTCAACAAGGTTGGAAAGTGACAGTGAAGATGAGGTCTCAGAGCCTGATGTTCAAGAGGTGGACATTGAGGAGGTCCAGGGAGAAGACATGGAAGCCTGAGAGGATGACGGCAGGTAGCCTAGTGGTTAGAGCGTTGGGCCAGGTTGCTAGATCGGTTGCTAGATCAAATCCCCGAGCTGTCAAGGTAAAAATCTGTCGTTCTGCCCCTGAACAAGGCAGTTAACCCACTGTTCCTGGCCCGTCATTGTAAATGAGAATTTGTTCTTAACCGACTTGCCTAGTTAAAGGTTAAATAAAAAAACAACCAAAGCTTTTGTTTCTAGACTATCATTTTACAGATCATTGGAGATCATTCAATATTCCCTTTCTTTTGTTGTTCAGTGAAATCATCCCATGTGAACAGAACTCGTTTCATTAAATTTAAATTCATAACTAAATAGTTTTTTAAAATTTCAATTGGAATAATTTGCAGTTATGTCTACTTATGATAAGTTAAAAGGTTTATGTTTCAGTCTCCATATGATATGGTAAATATATCCTATGCAAAAAACATCTACATTTAAATGGTATTAATATTAATTTGTATATATTTCCATTAATTCCCATCTAGTCCCGTTATTTCCCATATATTCCTTTTAATTCCCACGGAAAGTTTCCACCTCTGAATATTCCCCAAAATGTGCAACCCTACCTGTCACTGCACTTTACATCTGCGATTCTCACACACACACACACACACACACGATGAACACAATTTTTGATGAACACAATACTTACATTGACAATAGATGTTTTCTATTTCGTGCATAATCACACACACTGATGGACTCTCATTTGAACACATCACACTGTAGTGTCATGTAAATCAACAACATGGCATTCACTTCAATTACCAGCCTCACACAGGCTACACATACATTCATCATTTTACACAGGCATACAAACATACACACTATATTAAGCTTTGCTAGATTGTTCCATAGGCAGCCTCAGATATATTCACATGCATGTGTTAAGGTGATCAAATATTTAATGTATGAACGCATGTAGGAGAGATGCTACAAAAGATGCAGGGAAACACACTCGCACGCACCCACACGGACATTGACACGGACACACACAAAAACCTTAGCCACCCTCACTTTATTGATATAGAATTTTACAGCTTTACTAGGTTGCCATGGAAACCCTTGGAATTGGCCCAGCCATAGGCCTACATCTCTGGTTAAACCTGAGGGTTTATGTGGCTCCAATGATGTTGTTTCTTTTCTGGAGACAAAGACACAATTTAGTTTCGTTTTTTTCTCTTCATCTCATGGTTTGAGCAGAGTACCACCTCACCTCCATTCCCCTCAGCGGGCGTTTGTTCTTGGTGACATCGCTGTGACACTTCAAGGCGGGGTGTCTCAGACACCACAGCCTGCTGGCAGCCAGGCTATATGCTCTCACTGGCATTGTTGCTAGGCTGCTTGACTGACACACAGACACCAGCATTTATGGCAAGACACCAATCCTTTTCTCAGTTTCACAGATTCTGTCTTTCTCTCTCTCTCTCTCTGATTGTTTCTCCATCCATGCTTTAGAAACGGTGAAATAACATTGATACACACTGCAATTACAATCATCCTTATCGCCATTGTTAGTATTGGTTGTATTGCTGTTATTGGTGTTATTACAGTGTGTTGGGTAGAGATCTCAGAGGGTGGCTTGGTAATGGGTTGTGACAGTGGGGGAGAGGTATATCAATTTGGTGCTGTTGCCTTTTTATATTCTCCATTCAGACAGAAGAGGAACCCAGCTGGGGCTTTCTGGCCTGCTCCTTGTTGTTATGCATAGCTTCCTTTTAAAAATGTGTGTGTGTGTGTGTGTCTCTCTCTCTTCCTCTCTACATCTGTATCTCCCTCTCATTATGAAACTGTTGAGTCATGAGCGATTGCTTTGCGATAAACGCAAAAGTAGGCCTTGTGGAGGTCAGGATTTCTAAAATCCCTCTGACTACATAATATGAGACGAGGTAGACTGTGGTATTGTGCCAGGAGATTGACTGAGCTTTGGAAGAGCCTCTCGGGGTAAAGAGGTAAAGTCGATGATGTGCTGATCTGGGACTTGAACCCAGTGGGTGTTCCCCAAATGTACACAGTATCTTCATCTAACATTACAATATGATTTAACATCTTTAGGATATATTTAGCATCAATATGATAAAATAAAAAAAAGTATGATGTATCTCTCTCTCTCCCAGCCCCTCCTGGACGCCCTGGCGGAGCTGCCAGAGTGTTACGGGGTCAAGGCCATGCAGGCCAACTGGATTGGAGACTGCACCGGCTGCTACTTCAACTTCCACCTCAAGGTTAGACTCACATGTCTCATCTGTTCCTTCTTGTCAGTCCATCCTGGTTTAGTTTAGACTACTTAGTCTTCCAGGTATAAAAATGTTAAGGTATTCTAGGATTATCACTAGGATTAGTGCATAGATTCTCACCTGCTACATCATTCTCATTCAGCTAGCAGCACCAGTCATCCCTCTGCAACCAGCAATTTAATCAAACATAGTGACTGTGTGTTTATTTCCATTGAAATATCCAATGCATTTTTAGAATGTTGAAAGAGTATTGACATTCTAAAATGGTTTTACTAAAAGCCTATTGTGAACTCCAGTCACCCCAGTCATAGAATTCCTTGCAGCAGACAGAGGAAATGTATTAGGTTGATGCCTTCCTTCCTTATTAAAATCGTAATCATATTTATGGTAAGGGGGGTTGTGACTCTCTCACTGTGTGTGTGTGTGTGTGGGGGGGGGGGGGGGGTTCTCATAAATCAGTCAGATCCTGGCAGAGTGGGTAATTAAAATTAGTGCCATCGGTGGTTTTGTAGATGGGAAGCAGGAACCAGCCCATTACATCTTGAACATTGTCAAGGGTGTTCTGTACTAAATGACTCCCAGAGTATCTGTATTATGATTCTGTATTTTTGGTGACAATTTAATGGGATTTCTGTCAGGCATTAACGTTAAAACATGATCAATTGCTAAATATTGTATACAAACCTCGCTACTGTGTTTTTTTTTCTTACCAACTAGTGTTATGTTGTTTTTTTAAACGCTCCTTTACCCTGATCAACAACAAATGTAGCCAAGTTACTGTCCTGCCATGTATTTATCCATAAACTGTGTGTGTGTCTCTCTATCCTTCCCTCCATGACGGTGAATGGGGAGGAGACGGGGGAGACTCTTGCAGGCTACACCTCCAGCCCAGAGGCAGTGTTTGGGGCTGCCTACCTGTCCATTGTCCCCTCCCACAGACTGCTGCATGGTACCAGCCCAGTCCGCTCAGCTCTGGAGAGAGTCCTGCAGACAGGCAGAGGTAGGAAGGAACCACTGTCCAGACCTGGTAGTCTGTGATCATTTTTAAGTGCTGCTTTAATCTAAAGTGGCTTACAATAAATATTTAGTATATGTGGCCCATTGTAACTCTGTCAGAGCAATGGCACATTTTACTGAACAAAAATATAAACTCAACATGCAACAATTTCAAAGATTTTACTGAGTTACAGTTCAAATAAGAGAATCAGTCAATTGTAATACATTTATTAGGCCCTATTTTATGGATTTCACATGACTGGGAATACAGATATGCATCTGTTGGTCACAGATACATTAAAATGGGCCTCTGGATCACTTCATGGTATTTCTGTGCATTCAAATTGCCATTTATTGGGATTCCCCTGAATCGCTCTCTTTATCTATCTCTTTCTCTCGCTTTCCCTCTCACTCTCTTTCTCACTCCCCCAACTCTGTCACTCTCTTTCACTATCTTGTCTCTGTCTCTCTCTCTGTGTGTGTGTTGATAATGAGGCACCAGGGGAGAAGTGCTGACTCCTGACCTTTGACCCCCAGACTGCCTGACAGAGGTCACAGCTCACAACCTATTTACCAGTCAGGAACTTCCCCTGGTGATCTCCAGCAAGCAGGAGTTTGACGGTCATCTAGACACTGTCATCGGTACGTGGATGTGTGTGTGGGTTTGAACGTCCACATGGCTTGCACATACAGTATGTACTCACTCACTGTGTATTATTGGCCTCTGAGCTTTTGTTCGTCTCTCTGATTGAAATAATCAATTCTATTTATAAATCCCCTTTTACATCAGCCGATGTCACAAAGTGCTATACAGAAACCCAGCCTAAAACGGCAAGCAATACAGATGTAGAAGCATGGTGGCTTGGAAAATTTCATGAATCACATTCAGCCTTTCCCTGTGTCCTGTACATGTTTGTAGATGTCACTGTGCCGGTGTGTCCTTGAGCCTGCAGTGTGTCTCTGTCGTACACTGGGCGTTTGGCTGCTGTGGGAATGTAACTTTAACTCTCTAGAAGGGAGTTCCCTGCTTGGTGCTTTTGGTGTTTTTCTCACTCCACGAGTCCACAAGGAGGGCAATACCCATGAGGAACTAGCCATATCCCAGCAACCCACGGCCCCCTCTTTTTTTTTTAGGCCCTTGAGACCCCGACTGAGTTGAAATTGGTCCAACTTACTGTTAATAGAATACACAAGGTGCAATTTTGAAATTTGGTTGTGCATCAGCAGTCACTCAGTTAGCCCATGTCATTAAAAAAATGTAGGTTGGTAAGTTAGTCTAGCGGCCAGCTACAGTGGGGCAACAAAGTATTTAGTCAGCCACCAATTGTGCAAGTTCTCCCACTTAAAAAGATGAGAGAGGCCTGTAATTTTCATCATAGGTACACTTCAACTATGACAGACAAAATGAGAAAAACAAATTCCAGAAAATCACATTGTAGGATTTTTAATGTATTTATTTGCAAATTATGGTGGAAAATAAGTATTTGGTCACCTACAAACAAGCAAGATTTCTGGCTCTCACAGACCTGTAACTTATTCTTTAAGAGGCTCCTCTGTCCTCCACTCGTTACCTGTATTAATGTATTAATTGTGGACACCTGTCCACAACCTCAAACAGTCACACTCCAAACTCCACTATGGCCAAGACCAAAGAGCTGTCAAAGGACACCAGAAACAAAATTGTAGACCTGCACCAGGCTGGGAAGACTGAATCTGCAATAGGTAAGCAGCTTGGTTTGAAGAAATCAACTGTGGGAGCAATTATTAGGAAATGGAAGACATACAAGACAACTGATAATCTCCCTCGATCTGGGGCCCCACGCAAGATCTCACCCGAGGGGTCAAAATGATCGCAAAAACCCCAGAACCACACGGGGCGACCTAGTGAATGACCTGCAGAGAGCTGGAACCAAAGTAACAGGGACTCAAATCCTGCAGTGCCAGACGTGTCCCCTGCTTAAGCCAGTACATGTCCAGGCCCGTCTGAAGTGTGCTAGAGAGCATTTGGATGATCCAGAAGAAGATTGGGAGAATGTCATATGGTCAGATGAAACCAAAATATAACTTTTTGGTAAAAACTCAACTCGTCGTGTTTGGAGGACAAAGAATGCTGAGTTGCATCCAAAGAACACCATACCTACTATGAAGCATGGGGGTGAAAACATCATGCTTTGGGGCTGTTTTTCTGCAAAGGGACCAGGACGACTGATCCGTGTAAAGGAAAGAATGAATTGGGCAATGTATCGTGAGATTTTGAGTGAAAACCTCCTTCCATCAGCAAGGGCATTGAAGATGAAACGTGGCTGGGTCTTTCAGCATGACAATGATCCCAAACACACCGCCCGGGCAATGAAGGAGTGGCTTCGTAAGAAGCATTTCAAGGTCCTGGAGTGGCCTAGCCAGTCTCCAGATCTCAACCCCATAGAAAATCTTTGGAGGGAGTTGAAGGTCCATGTTGCCCAGCAACAGCCCCAAAACATCACTGCTCTAGAGGAGATCTGCATGGAGGAATGGGCCAAAATACCAGCAACAGTGTGTGAAAACCTTGTGAAGCCTTACAGAAAACGTTTGACCTCTGTCATTGCCAACAAAGGGTATATAACAAAGTATTGAGATAAACTTTTGTTGTTGACCAAATACTTATTTTCCACCATAATTTGCAAATAAATTCATAAAAAATCCTACAATGTGATTTTCTGGATTTTTTTCTAATTTTGTCTGTCATAGTTGAAGTGTACCTATGATGAAAAGTACAGGCCTCTCATCTTTTTAAGTGGGAGAACTTGCACAATTGGTGGCTGACTAAATACTTTTTTGCCCCACTGTATCTAAACTTATAGGAAGCATGGTCGAGTTACCGACTGCGGTGGGGCTCATTGTTTAACAGTTATCATATTAAAAACTGCAAACATTTGCCTCCACACTATTGCAAAATGTGTAGAATTGCAGGGAATTAGTGTTATAAAATGTTATGTGTGTGATAAATGTACTGTGTGTGTGTGTGTCCCTGGCAGGTATCGCCGACAGGAGTGTAGAGGATGCTTCTGTGGCCAGGGCTCTGGGTCTGAGCTGGAGCCCAGTCCTGAAGAGCCAGAAGGATGGAGGACACACACTGCTCAACTCTGGACACATAGCAACACACACTGTCACTCTACACAACGTTACCAGTAAACCAGCTTTTTAGTCATTCTACCAATTTTTTTATGGCTATTAATGGAAGACCCTTATTTATGGTTGAATTAAGTATCGGCAAATAGTTGTTTTGTTTTCGTGAATTCGTGTCTGTTTGAGCTCATAAGCTGTCATCCTGTTCTCTCTCCGTCCATCCCCCTCTTCTGTGTAGTTCACAGGCCTCAGCAGGGAGGAGGCATTTGACTCCATTACCCAGAAGGCCAGAGAGAAAAGTGGGTGGCCACCTGACCAGCACCAAGCTCAGGGATTGGCTGATTTCCCGGCAGCGGTACTGGGGCATGCCCATCCCCATGGTGCATTGTGGGTCTTGTGGTCCTGTGGCGGCCCCTGAGGAGCAACTTCCAGTCACCCTCCCCAAACTACTGTCCCTTACGGGGAAGGGGGCATCCCCTCTGGAGCACGCTGATGATTGGATCAGCTGTACCTGTCCCAGGTGAGAATACACTGACACTCTGAGTGAGGTGTGAGAACACTTCAGTTGCATACCAAATGGCACTCTATTCCCTACGTAGCACACTGCTCTTGACCAGGACCCATCAGCCTGGGTCAGAATCTAATGCCATCCGGTCAAATGTCCAGTTTGGAAATGAATGCCGGTGCTGTCAGTTGGATTGGAAGTTCATAGCTAGTTCACAAACATAAGTGACGGAGTTCACTTTATTCCACTTACTTATCAAATAATTTTTCCAAGGTTGTATATCTTTCTCAATGGTTAGTCAGCGACTTGCTCTCTTGCTCTTAGGTTCAGGCAATTATTTCTGGTGCTTTCAGTTTTCTACTCCGTCAGTTTCCCCTTTTTGCCTGTACTAAAAGTCAGGATAAATGAGTCCAAGGCCAGATCAGCTTTGAGTACCGACACCCTCCCTGTGATTTCAGAGAGTATACAGAAGGCATCCCATATGGATTCTGGTCAAAAGTAGTGCACTATAAAGTGAATAAGGTGCCATTAGTGATTCAACCACTGTGTATTGAGGATATGAATACCAGCTAGTTTTTAACACACAAGGACCAGGGTTATGTAATGAGTGACAGATGTCACAGTGGTTATATATACCAGCTGAAGCCTACATGCCAGGCATGTCTATGCCCCCACCACACACACACATGGCACCAGGGTTATGTAATGAGTGACAGATGTCACCGTGGTTATATAAACCAGCTGAAGCCTACATGCCAAGCATGTCTATGCCCCCACCACACGCACGCGCGGGACCAGGGTTATGTAATGAGTGACAGATGTCACAGTGGTTATATAAACCAGCTGAAGCCTACATGCCAAGCATGTATATGCCCCCACCACACGCACGCGCGGGACCAGGGTTATGTAATGAGTGACAGATGTCACAGTGGTTATATAAACCAGCTGAAGCCTACATGCCAAGCATGTCTATGCCCCCACCACACGCACGCGCGGGACCAGGGTTATGTAATGAGTGACAGATGTCACAGTGGTTATATAAACCAGCTGAAGCCTACATGCCAAGCATGTCTATGCCCCCACCACACGCACGCGCGGAACCAGGGTTATGTAATGAGTGACAGATGTCACAGTGGTTATATAAACCAGCTGAAGCCTACATGCCAAGCATGTCTATGCCCCCACCACACGCACGCGCGGGACCAGGGTTATGTAATGAGTGACAGATGTCACCGTGGTTATATAAACCAGCTGAGGCCTACATGCCAAGCATGTCTATGCCCCCACCACACACACACATGGCACCAGGGTTATGTAATGAGTGACAGATGTCACCGTGGTTATATAAACCAGCTGAGGCCTACATGCCAAGCATGTCTATGCCCCCACCACACACACACATGGCACCAGGGTTATGTAATGAGTGACAGATGTCACCGTGGTTATATAAACCAGCTGAGGCCTACATGCCAAGCATGTCTATGCCCCCACCACACACACACATGGCACCAGGGTTATGTAATGAGTGACAGATGTCACCGTGGTTATATAAACCAGCTGAGGCCTACATGCCAAGCATGTCTATGCCCCCACCACACACACACATGGCACCAGGGTTATGTAATGAGTGACAGATGTCACCGTGGTTATATAAACCAGCTGAGGCCTACATGCCAAGCATGTCTATGCCCCCACCACACACACACATGGCACCAGGGTTATGTAATGAGTGACAGATGTCACCGTGGTTATATAAACCAGCTGAGGCCTACATGCCAAGCATGTCTATGCCCCCACCACACACACACATGGCACCAGGGTTATGTAATGAGTGACAGATGTCACCGTGGTTATATAAACCAGCTGAGGCCTACATGCCAAGCATGTCTATGCCCCCACCACACAAAGACAGGCAGACGGTGACTGTCAATGAAATGCTGCTCGTTAAACAGCGGTTGCATCCCAGATGGCACCCTATTTCCTATATAGTGCAGTACTATTGGCCAAGGTCCACAGGGCAAACCCAGCTTCTCATGACGAAGACCCTCACCAACATAGGATTTCTTCATTCAATTCCTCCTTTAAAAAAATGATAGTTCCATAATTGGACATGGAATTGTGGTACAGTAACTAGGAAATGCTGTTTCAACAGCTCAGTCAGACAGTCATACAGAGAGAGAGATGGGGTCGTCTGTTCTGACGGCTCTATCCAGAGACGTTCTCCTCCTCTTCCTTGTCTCTCCATCTCTTGTTGACGGCGTCTGAGGAAATTCACTCTCTTAACTCAACAATCATGTCCAATTAACCGTGGGGTGGAGGGTACAGAAGGTGTTTGATGAGAGATGGTGGGGGAGATGGAGCTTTATCTGTCTGTCTCGTCCTTGAGAAGTAATTTCCTCCACCGCTGATATTGTCTCTGCTCCCTGTCTGCCTACTGTTGTGAATTGGCCCCTCAGTTGAACCCTGTGTGTAATTAGTCCAGCTAGCTTGCTACACCAGGATAGTGTTTTTGATTCCCGTTTTGGCTTGCCTGGTGACATCACCAGGCGGTATAAGTTAATAGACCAAAAACAAAGAGAGTTCCAAACCTTTCTGCCAATAACAGCTAGTTATCAGGTTACACATCCCTCCCATCAGGCCCCCTTCAGTTAGGTCCCTCACTCCCTTATGTCGTAGATAAATTCTTGCTTGGGGGAAAAACATGTTTTTTTCTTCTTTTTGACCATTTTAATGAAAAACTATTACAGTAAGGAACTAAATTGTTCTTGCTTCTGATGCCACATCTGTCTGATTCTCCCCGAATCTGGCACACACATACACTTTCAGTTTATTTTTGCTATCTGGTTGGAATTGTAGCTCCGCTACTCTGTCATTCCTGAAATTAGCCTATATACAGCTGGACAGGGAATAACCATAGTCGTAGATAGCACATGTGTCCAACAATCACAGGCCCCCAGGACTCTGGAACTGTATGTCTGTCAAATTACAATAATCTGTACCCTGAATGGTCGTTTGGAGAGAGGGAAAACCACAGGAGAGTGGTGTACAGCCGCATGGAATTCTTGGAATACTATAATGCCTCTTCTGTGTGGGTTTTTTATTCTTTATTTAGCTATTTTGTCATGAAAGGCTCTTTGGTATGATGGTGCATTTTGAACTCATGAAATGGCACCTGGGTATTAACCTGCTACACCTCAGCCTTGTTGCTAAGCATCCCCTCTGCCTTATTATAGACTGGCTGTGTGTGTGTGTGTGCGTGCGTGTGTGTGTGTGGTGTGTGTGTGTGTGTGTGTGTATGGTGTGTGTGTGAGAGATTGTTTATGAAGAGGGGTATTCTCACTTTAAGAGTAAAGTGTGAGGGTGTGTTGATATGCTTGTGTGTGACAACTTTTGCCTGTTTGTGCCATTAAAAGCGCCATACTACAGGGGACCAGGTATGGTGCTGTAGTGTTCTTCTCTAGTGTTGCTGATGGTCTTCCTGGCATGGTGATTCTGACTGGGTGCTGTAGTGTTCTTCTCCAGTGTTGCTGATGGTCTTCCTGGCATGGTGATTCTGACTGGGTGCTGTAGTGTTCTTCTCCAGTGTTGCTGATGATCTTCCTGGCATGGTGATTCTGACTGGGTGCTGTAGTGTTCTTCTCCAGTGTTGCTGATGGTCTTCCTGGCATGGTGATTCTGACTGGGTGCTGTAGTGTTCTTCTCCAGTGTTGCTGATGGTCTTCCTGGCATGGTGATTCTGACTGGGTGCTGTAGTGTTCTTCTCTAGTGTTGCTGATGGTCTTCCTGGCATGGTGATACTGACTGGGTGGTTCTATACTATTGAGACTCATTAAACAGTGAGACACATTCTCAGTTCCAATGTGCATGTTGAAAGTAGGTACATTTTTTTTTGTTTTTTTGTTACTCGCCTTTGCCAGTGTTGCTCTCAGCGTTGCTCTCTGTGAGGCTGACAGATGAGCAGTGTGTACAGAGAGCTCTGTTTGGATTGGATGAAAAGGGCCTGGGATGGAACTTCCAAAAAACACACCAAGCTGGTGCACACACACCCACCCACCCACCAAGCTGGCATGGTGCTGGCTGGTTCTGTGTCCCTCTGGCAGTGCTATTTAGGCAGGGCACAGGAGCAGGGATCTGATGGCTGTGTAGTGTAGTGGTTCCAGCCTGACTGTGGCATCTCCTATGGGACATGACCTCCACAGACCGATGGTTCCAGCTCACATTAGATACACACTACACAGGCCAGTCCTCTGGACACTTTATGCTTCCAAACTAAACTAACAAAAGTAATTTCACAATAGGACAATGGAGGAGATGTTTATAATTTCTAAAATGACTGCACTCTTACCTCTTTCATGTGTCACTATAAATAAGAAACGGCGATTCAAACCAGCTAGCTAGCTACATGACAAAATATCCACGAAGACTTGAGCCGTGTCATGTTCAATCATTATACTGTGTTTGACATTTGGAGTCATATCTGCCTCCAGCGCTAATGCCCTCCTGCTGGAAATTAGGTTCAAGTGCTAACTGTTACATTTGTTGCATTGTTTTAAATGCACATTAAATAAATGTTGTTCTGGTTCTATTTGACCCCTCTCTCCTGTTGTGTCTTGTCAGGTGTAAAGGGCCGGTCAGAAGGGAGACCGACACCATGGACATGTTTGTGGACTCATCCTGGTACTATTTCAGATACACTGACCCCCACAACCAAGACAGGTGAGATACACTGACCCCCACAACCAAGACAGGTGAGATACACTGACCCCTACAACCAAGACAAGTGAGATACACTGACCCCCACAACCAAGACAGGTGATCTGGGATTTTCCCTTCCTCTGTCTGTAGTATCGCTCTCTCTGTTTGTCTTATCTATCTTCCTATCCCCCCAAAAATATAATCTCTACTTTTACATCAGTCAGTACCAGTTCCTACAACATGAAAGAGGGATAGAGAGAGGGAGTGTTGTAGGACCTGGTACTGACTGATTTAAAAGGGAAGATTAGAGATTATATTTTTTGGGACTGTTCCAAAATGAAACAGAAGTAGAGACAAAAGTCACCTTAGGTAAATAGTTTTGTATACAACGAGAATCTAGACAAATATTACAAATGTAATATACATTGTCCATTTAATCACTGACAAATGTTTTTTCCACCCAGACATCAGCGCATCATTTTACACTTCCTCTCAAACAGATAATTTCGTACACACGCAAACAAGATACACATATATCCTTAACTTGTATTCCCTGCTGATGGAGATTATAAACTCCTGGCCGTTAGCTGCTGGGGCGGTGGCGATACCCAGAGCTTTAACAAAAGAGATTAATTTCCCCAAAGGCAGGACTTGTCTTTCCTTCACTGACCTTGCTGGGTAAATCCATTTAAATTCTATCACATTTTGACAACACCCCTTTTGATTCGAACAAAACCTTACATACATATTTCCCATTTGTTGAAGTGCTCAGAAAGTGACGTTTTGGACCCGAATGCCCAAACAGTTGAGAGATAAAGAGGCTCAAAGTTGACCCATTGTTGTATAGTGCCCAGTACCAGGATACATCCAAGTCTTCATCACTGGAAAAGATAAACAGTTGAGATTGATATCATTTAAAAGCCTATAAACAGGGTTGTCAAACTATTTCATCATTTATGGAATTTTTATTTTTTATATATATCAGTTGAAGTTACACTTTAGCCAAATACATTTAAACTCAGTTTTTCACAATTCCTAATCCGAGTAAAAATTCCCTGTCTTAGGTCAATTAGGATGACAGCTGCCTGGTCCAATGGTGTTTATACTTGCGTACTATTGTTTGTACAGATGAACGTGGTACTTTCAGGCGTTTGGAAATTGCTCCCAAGGATGAACCAGACTTGTGGAGGTTACACATTTTTTTCTGAGCTTTTGGGGAAATTATTTTGGTTTTCCCATGATGTCAACAAGGAGGCACTGAGTTTGAAGGTAGGCCTAGAGATACATCCACATGTACACCTCCAATTGACTCAAATTATGTCAATTAACCTATCAGAAGCTTCTAAAGCCATGACATCATTTTCTGGAATTTTCCAAGCTGTTTAAAGGCACAGTGAACTTAGTGTATGTAAACTTCTGACCCACTGGAATTGTGATACAGTGAATTCTAAGTGAAATAATCTGTCTGTAAACAATTGTTGGAAAATGACTTGTGTCATGCACAAAGTAGATGTCCTAACCGACTTGCCAAAACTATAGTTTATTAACAATAAATGTGTGGAGTGGTTGAAAAATGGGTTTTAATGACTCCAACATAAGTGTATGCAAACTTCCGACTTCAACTGTATGTGTGTGTGTGTGTGTGTATATATACAGTGGGGAGAACATGTATTTGATACACTGCCGATTTTGCAGGTTTTCCTACTTACAAAGCATGTAGAGATCTGTAATTTTTATCATAGGTACACTTCAACTGTGAGAGACGGAATCTAAAACAAAAATCCAGAAAATCACATTGTATGATTTTTAAGTAATTCATTTGCATTTTATTGCATGACATAAGTACACTGCTCAAAAAAACACTAAAAAAACACATCCTAGATCTGAATGAATGAAATATTCTTATTAAATACTTTTTCTTTACATAGTTGAATGTGCTGACAACAAAATCACACAAAAATTATCAATGGAAATCAAATTTATCAACCCATGGAGGTCTGGATTTGGAGTCACACTCAAAATTAAAGTGGAAAACCACACTACAGGCTGATCCAACTTTGATGTCATGTTCTTTAAACAAGTCAAAATGAGGCTCAGTAGTGTGTGTGGCCTCCACGTGCCTGTATGACCTCCCTACAACGCCTGGGCATGCTCCTGATGAGGTGGCGGATGGTCTCCTGAGGGATCTCCTCCCAGACCTTGACTAAAGCATCCGCCAACTCCTGGACAGTCTGTGGTGCAACGTGGCGTTAGTGGATGGAGCGAGACATGATGTCCCAGATGTGCTCAATTGGATTCAGGTCTGGGGAACGGGCGGGCCAGTCCATAGCAGCAATGCCTTCCTCTTGCAGGAACTGCTGACACACTCCAGCCACATGAGGTCTAGCATTGTCTTGCATTAGGAGGAACCCAGGGACAACCGCACCAGCATATGGTCTCACAAGGGGTCTGAGGATCTCACCTCGGTACCTAATGGCAGTCAGGCTACCTCTGGCGAGCACATGGAGGCCCCCCAAAGAAATGCCACCCCACACCATAACTGACCCTCCGCCAAACCGGTCATGCTGGAGGATGTTGTAGGCAGCAGAATGTTCTCCACGGCGTCTCCAGACTGTCACGTCTGTCATATGTGCTCAGTGTGAACCTGCTTTCATCTGTGAAGAGCACAGGGCGCCAGTTGCGAATTTGCCAATCTTGGTGTTCTCTGGCAAATGAAAAACGTCCTGCACGGTGTTGGGCTGTAAGCACAACCCCCACCTGTGGACGTCGGGCCCTCATACCACCCTCATGGAGTCTGTTTCGGACCGTTTGAGCAGACACATGCACATTTGTGGCCTGCTGGAGGTCATTTTGCAGGGCTCTGGCAGTGCTCCTCCTGCTACTCCTTGCACAAAGGCAGAGGTAGCGGTCCTGCTGCTGGGTTGTTGCCCTCCTACGGCCTCCTCCATGTCTCCTGATGTACTGGCCTGTCTCCTGGTAGCGCCTCCATGCTCTGGACACTACACTGACAGACACAGCAAACCTTCTTGCCACAGCTCGCATTGATGTGCCATCCTGGATGAGCTGCACTACCTGAGCCACTTGTGTGGGTTGTAGACTCCGTCTCATGCTACCACTAGAGTGAAAGCACCACCAGCATTCTAAAGTGACCAAAACATCAGCCAGGAAGCATAGGAACTGAGAAGTGGTCTGTGGTCCCCACCTGCAGAACCACTCCTTTATTGGGGGTGTCTTGCTAATTGCCTATAATTTCCACCTGTTGCCTGTTCCATTTGCACAACAGCATGTGAAATGTATTGTCAATCAGTGTTGCTTCCTAAGTGGACAGTTTGATTTCACAGAAGTGTGATTGACTTGGAGTTACATTGTGTTCCCTTAATTTTTTTGAGCAGTGTATTTGATACATCAGAAAAGCAGAACTTAATATTTGGTACAGAAACCTTTGTTTACAATTACAGAGATCATACGTTTCCTGTAGTTCTTAACCAGGGTTGCACACACTGCAGCAGGGATTTTGGCCCACTCCTCCATACAGACCTTCTCCAGATCCTTCAGGTTTCGGGGCTGTCGCCGGGCAATACGGACTTTCAGCTCCCTCCCAAAGATTTTCTATTGGATTCACGGAGACACTATCGACATACAGCTGGCTGGTTATGCTTTGCACCGTCAGGATAGAACAGCGGCGTCTGGTAAGACAAGGGGCGGCGGTCTATGCTTTTTTATACATAACAGCAGGTGCACGATCTCGAAGGAAGTCTCAAGCTATTGCTCGCCTGAGGTTGAGTATCTCATGATAAACTGTAGACCACACTACCTACCTAGAGTATTCATCTGTATTTTTCGTAGCTGTTTACATACTACCACAGTCAGAGGCTGGCACTAAGACAGCATTGTATGAGCTGTATTCTGCCAAAGGCAAACAAGAAAACGCTCACCCAGAGGCGGCACTCCTAGTAGCCAGGGACTTAAATGCAGGGAAACTTAAATCCGTTTTCCCAAATTTCTAAAAACCCTGGACCACCTTCACTTCACACACAGAGACGCATACAAAGCTCTCACTCGCACTCCATTTTACAAATCTGACCATAATTCTATCCTCCTGATTCCTGCTTACAAGCAAAAATTAAAGCAGGAAGCACCAGTGTATAGATCAATAAAAAGTGGTCAGATGAAGCAGATGCTAAGCTGCTGTTTTGCTAGCACAGACTAGAATATGTTCCATTGGCTTCATCAATAAGTGCATCGATGACGTCGTCCCCACAGTGACTGTATGCATATACCCCAACCAGAAGCCATGGATTACAGGCAACATCCACACAAACTAAAGGGTAGAGCTGCCGCTTTCAAGGAGCAGGACTGTAACCCGGAAGCATATAGGAAATTCCGCTATGCCCTCCGAAGAACCATCAAACAGGCAAAGTGTCAATACAGGACTAAGATTGAATCGTGCTACACCGGTTCCGACCAACCGTTACAAAGGGAAGCACAGCCGAGAGCTACCCAGTGACACAAGCCTACCAGACGAGCTAAACTACTTCAATGCTCGCTTCAAGGCAAATAACACTGAAACATGCATAAGAGCACCAGCTGTTCTGGAAGACTGTGTGATAACTCTCTCCGCAGCCGATGTGAGTAAGAACTTTAAACAGGTCAACATTCACAAGGCCGCAGGGCCAGATGGATTACCAGAACTTGTACTGCGAGCCCCATGAACCTCTCGATCGCGGCCGGCTGCGACAAAGCCTGGGCTCGAACCGAGAATCTCTGGTGGCACAGCCTTAGACCACTGCACCACCCGGGAGACGCAATACCAACATGTTTTAAGCAGACCACCATAGTGCCTGTGCCCAAGAACACGAAGGTAACCTGCCTAAAACTACCCACCCTTAGCACTCACGTCTGTAGCCATGAAGTGCTTTGAAAGGCTGGTCATGGCTCACATTAACACCATTATCCCAGAAACCCTATACCCACTCCAATTTGCATACCACCCCAACAGATCCACAGATGATGCAATCTCTATTGCACTCCACACTGCCCTTTCCCACCTGGACAAAAGGAACACCTATGTGAGAATCCTGTTCATTGACTACAGCGCAGCGTTCAACACCATAGTGCCCTCAAAGCTCATCAAAAAGCTAAGCCATCCCCAGGTGGTAAGGGTAGGTAACAACACATCCTCCACGCTGATCCTCAACACAGGGGCCCCTCAGTGTTGACTCCAACACCATCATTAAGTTTTCCTATGACACAACAGTGGTAGGACTGATCAACTACGAGACAGCCTATAGGGAGGAGGTCGGAGACCTGGCCGTGGGGTGCCAAGACAACAACCTCTCCCTCAATGTGATCAAGACAAAGGAGATGATTGTGGACTACAGGAAAAAGAGGACCGAGCACGCCCCCATTCTCATCGACAGGGCTGCAGTGGAGAAAGTTGAGAGCTTCAAGTTCCTTGGTGTCCACATCACCAACAAACTAACATGGTCCAAGCACACTAAGACAGTCGTGAAGAGGGCACAACAAAATCTATTCTCACTCAGGAGATTGAAAAGATTTGGCATGGATCCTCAGATCCTCAAAAGTTTCTACAGCTGCACCATCGAGAGCATGGTTGCATCACTGCCTGGTATGGCAACTGCTTGGCCTCTGACCGCAAGGTACTACAGAGTGTAGTGCGAATTGCCCAGTGCATCACTGGGGCCAAGCGTTCTGCCATCCAGGACCTCTATACCAGATGGTGTCAGAGGAAGGCCTTAAAAATTGTCAAAGACTCCAACCACCCTAGACTGTTCTCTCTGCTACCGCACGGCAAGCGGTACCGGAGCACCAAGTTTAGGTCCAAGAAGCTTCTAAACAGCTTCTACCCCCAAGCCATAAGACTCCTGAACATCTAATCAAATGGCTACCCAGACTATTTGCATTGCCCCCCCCCCCCCCCCCCCCCCCCCCCCCCCCCCCCCCTCTTTTACACCACTGCTACTCTCTGTTGTTATCATCTATGCATAGTCACTTGAATAACTATACCTACATGTACATATTACCTCAACTAACCGGTGCCCCCGCACATTGACTCTGTTTCGGTACCCCTCAGTATATATTCTCGCTATTGTTATTTTACTGCTGCTGGTTAATTACTTGTTACTTTTATTTCTTATTCTTATCCGTATTTTTTTAAACTGCATTGTTGGTTAGGGGCTTGTAAGTAAGAATTTCACTGTTGTATTCGGCGCATGTGACTCATAACATTTTATAATATTTTAGGCAGGTTACCTTCGCTTTCTTGTGCACAGGAACTATGGTGGTCTGCTTGAAACACATCAAAATGGATGCTGTCAAAATTGGATTGAAATCAAATGGATTTACCCTGCTGTAAAGCTGCTTTAAGAGGGTGCTGGCCTCTCCCTCTTTTATTTAATAGCTGGACAGATTATGCCAGAACTGAAAAAGCAATTAAACTGTTTGAGCATCCTGTTGGCTTGCTGTGGCCTGGGCTGAGGTTTTGGTTGGGTGTCGGTCACCAAGAGGTTAGTGTGTTTGTGTGCGGGTGCGCGGGTGTGCGTGTGCATGTGTTTTTGGCCTGACACCAGTACACAGGGAAGGTAGGTCATTTTCTGCCCAGTGAGTCTAACTCGTTTAGCCAGTTCAATTATTCTGAGACATCATCCACTGGCAGAGAGGATTAACATTATGTGATATAGCATTATCTAAGGAGCATTGGTAGTTTTGAGCCGAGGTACAGTGTTTTCCCAGCCAGCCAAACTTACGTCTTCATTCTCTTCCTCATTGTTGTCTGGTGACTTGGTCAGATCTACAACCAGACAGATCCTTCAGATAGGAATTATCTGAGAGGGAGGGTTACTTCACCTCTCCTCTCTGAGCTCTGATTACTCATCATCAGGATATACATTTATGTGTGTGTGTGTGTGTGTGTGTGTGTGTGTGTGTGTGTGTGTGTGTGTGTGTGTGTGTGTGTGTGTGTGTGTGTGTGTGTGCGAGCCTTCAGGAGGATGCTCCTTGAGTTGTGGGATAGATGATATTAAGCCCAGGCTGCCCCCTAGAGGATATATCTACACATACAGTTGAAGTCGGAAGTTTACATACACTTAGGTTGGAGTCATTAAAACTTGTTTTTCAACCACTCCACAAATTTCTTGTTAACAAACTATGGTTTTGGCAAGTCGTTTACGACATCTACTTTGTATAATATATAAGTATATTTCCAACAATTGTTTATAGACAGATTATTTCATTTATTTTTCACTGTATCACAATTCCAGTGGGTCAGAAATGTACATACACTAAGTTGACTGTGCCTTTAAACAGCTTGGAAAAGTCCAGAAAATTATGTCATGGCTTTTGAAGCTTCTTATAGGTTAATTGACATCATTTTAGTCAATTGAAGGTGTACCTGTGGATGTATCTCTAGGCCTACCTTCAAACTCAGTGCCTCTTTGTTGACATCATGGGAAAATCAAAATAATTTTCCCAAAAGCTCAGAAAACACATTGTAGACCTCCACAAGTCTGGTTCATCCTTGGGAGCTATTTCAAATGCCTGAAGGTACCACGTTCATCTGTACAAACAATAGTATGCAAGTATACCATGGGACCACATAACTGTCATACTGTGCAGGAAGGAGGCGCGTTCTGTCTCCTAGAGCATAAAAGTGCAAATCAATCCCAGAACAACAGCAAAGGACCTTGTGAAGATGCTGGAGGAAACAGGTATCTATATCCACAGTATAACGAGTCCTATATCGACATAACCTGAAAGACCGCTCAGCAGGGAAGAAGCCACTGCTCCAAAATTGCCATAAAAAAGCCAGACGATGGTTTGCAACTGTACATGGGGACAAAGATCTTTTTGGAGAAATGTCTCTGGTCTGATGAAACAAAAATATAACTGTTTGGCCATAAAAAGGGGAGGCTTGCAAGCCGAAAAACACCATCCCAACTGTGAAGCACAGGGGTGGCAGCATCATGTTGTGGGGGTGCTTTGCTGCAGGAGGCACTGGAGGCACTGGTGGAGGCACTGGTGCACTTCACAAAATAGATAGCATCATGAGGTAGGAAAATTATGTGGATATATTGGAGCAACATCTCAAAACGAAGTTAAAGCTTGGTTGTGGCAAAATAGCTTAAGGACAGCAAAGTCAAGGTATTGGAGTGGCCATCACAAAGCTCTGACCTCAATCCTATAGAACATTTGTGGGCAGAACTGAAAAGGCATGTGCGAGCCTACACACCTGACTCAGTTACACCAGCTGTGTCATGAGGAATGAGACAAAATTCACCCAACTTATTGTGGGAGGCTTGTGGAAGGCTACCCGAAACGTTTGACCCAAGTTAAACAATTTAAAGGCAATAATACCAAATACTAATTGAGTGTATGTAAACTTCTGACCCACTGGGAATGTGATAAAATAAATAAAAGCTGAAATAAATAATTCACTCTACTATTATTCTGACATTTCACATTCTTGAAATAAAGTGTTGATCCTAACTGACCTAAAATAGGGAATTTTTACTAGGATTAAATGTCAGGAATTGTGAGAAACTGAGTTTAAATGTATTTGGCTAAGGTGAATGTAAACTTCTGATTTCAACTGTAATATCAAAGACCAGACACCTTACACATATTTACTATAACAGCTTCTATAGTTGAGCTACTTGTTATATTGGTGAATTCCTTCACATTATTATTATTATTATTCTCTCGCTATACTGTAAAAAGAAGTTTAAAAAAGAACAAATCGACAGAAAACACCACATATAAATTGGAGTCATAAGTCATAAGTTTACTTCACTCAAACTAACATGTGCCCCCCTCTCTCCACCCCAGGCCTTTTGAGCGCTCCCTGTCAGACCACTGGCTTCCTGTGGACGTGTACATTGGGGGGGGAAGGATCATGCTGTTATGCACCTGTACTATGCACGCTTCCTCAGTCACTTCTGTAGGGATCAGGGCCTAGTGGGACACAGGTACAGCAACTATTGTTCACTAGTCGATATCAATAGAACCATTGTGCCAGAAGGTTGAACCCACTTAGGGGTGAATCCTAACTTCCAATGAAGCTGAATTTTCACTTAGTCTCCCATTGACATCAAGTGAAAATGTTCACTTAAAAGTAAGTGGACGCTAACTGAAGAAGGCACCATTGGCAAAACGTCTTTGTAACGTCTGTGTAATTATCCCCTGCAGAATTATTATTTTTTTAAACAGCTAAATGAAATAAGCTCTTTGAATGTCCACTCCAGGGAGCCTTTCAAGAAGCTGCTGGTGCAGGGCCTCATCAAGGGCCAGACGTTTAGAGCTGCAGACAGAGGACAGTACCTGAAGAGAGACCATATGGACTTCACAGGTGGGCACAGCATGGTGGGGACTTTACACGCCTGCATTCACAGGTTAGAGTTAGTAGACATCCCTCACAGATGGATTCCTGAGGTTGCTCAGAGGTTTTACCTTGTCAGGTCCTAGAAGAAGGAATGGAGGAGCACCGTCTTAACCCTTAGCCTACAATTTCTGCGTCCTTGCGGAAATCAAATGAACATTATCAAAAAATCCCCATGAAAATATGTCTGTTTAAGCAAGAGATATCGCCCTTCTGCATCTGTGGTGAAAGGTGGTAGAGCTAAAGCGGTGTTTGTAAGACCATGAGACATCCCGAAAATCAGTCTTCTCACCAATGTCTGTAGCGTCCGAACAGTTTAGCCTACAAACTATTATGAGCATTCTAAGATTCTCACGAACACAGTGACCACAAGCCTCACAAGACTCGTCTGAAGTCGGTACAGCCTCCTCTGCCAACTTCTGTCTGTAGCGTCCGAAACTCTTTTAGCTACACACTAATATGTGTGAGGAAAGCTAACAGGCTGAGACTCTCACGAACATGATGGTGTTCTTTGTTTTTCTCTAGGATGCCCATAAGCCTCACATGACTTGTCTGAAGGTCCCCGGTACCAGTTTAAGATATTTATGGAAGTACAGTATATGGAGATGGTTTAGTACCTAAAATAAGGGGATACAGTGCCTTCGGAAAGTATTCAGACCCTTTGACTTTTTCCACATGTTGTTAACGTTCACGGCCTTATTCTAAAACGTATAAAATTAATAAAAATCCTCAGCAATCCACACACATAATGATAAAGTGAGACCAGGTTTTTAGAAATGTTAGCAAATGTTTAAAAAAAATACAAAAAAAAACAGAAATACCTTATTTACATAACTTTTCAGACCCTTTGCTATGTGACTCAAAATTGAGCTCCGGTGCATCCTGTTTCCATTGATCATCCTTTAGATGTTTCTACAACTTGATTGAAGGCCAGCTGTGGTAGATGCAATTGATTGGACATGATTTGGAAAAGTACACACCTGTCTATATAAGGTCCCAAAGTTGACCGTGCATGTCAGAGCAAATGCCAAGCCATGAGGTCGAAGGACTGAACTCTTTGGCCTGAATGCCAAACCTCACGTCTGGAGGAAACTTGGCACCATCCTTACGGTGAAGCATGGTGTTGTCAGCATCATGCTGTGTGGGTGTTTTTTCAGCGGCAGGGACTGGGAGACTAGTCAGGATCAAGGGAAAGCAGAACGGAGCAAAGTACAGAGAGATCCTTGATGAAAACCTGCTCCAGAGCGCTCAGGACCTCAGACTGGGAGGAAGGTTCACCTTCCAACAGGACAACGACCCAAGGCACACAGCCAAGACAACACAGGAGTAGCTTCGGGACAATGGCTTTGAATGGCCGGACTTGGACCCGATCTAACATCTCTGGAGAGACCTGACAATAGCTGTGCAGCAACGCTCCCCATCCAACCTGACAGAGCTTGAGAGCATCAGCAGAGAAAAATGGAAGAAACTCCCCAAATACAGGTGTGCCATGCTTGTGGTGTCATACCCAAGAAGACTCAAGGCTGTAATCGCTGCCAAAGGTGCTTTAACAAATTCCTGGGTAAAGGGTCTGAATACTTATGTGTTGAAGGAATTCTAAATTCCTCTGTTTTATTTCCCAATCAAAATAAACACTCTGTCAATGCATTCGAAGGGTTTGTAAGACCCTATATTTTATAAGAATGGACAGAGCCCCGGTCTTAAAAGTCAGGTAACAGCCTTTAATTCAAGAGAGTACTCCGTTCATACATATTTTACCACAGGTTATAAACTGAGAATGACGTCAGCGTTTTCTAAATGTTCCGTTTCTTCTTGACACTGGTAGAAAGGCTCTATAGATCTCAAGCCTTCCCCCCTCGCCTAGAGCCAAGGTCAGCCAGTGTAGATTAGCATTCTAGACAGTCTGGAGTCCGTCCCTGCCATCTGGAGATAGTTCATTCATTTGTACAAAGGAACAGACCGTCATTGTACTAAACTCCTGACTACATTATATTCAATACTGAGAGCAACAGAGAAAATTCATAATTTGTCATTATGGGGTACTGTGTGTAGATTGATGAGGGGAACAAATTATTGAATACATTTTAGAATAAGGCTGTAACCTAACAAAATGTGGAAAAAGTCAAGGGGTCTGAATACATTCTGAAGGCACTGTAAATACCTGATCATTCTTATATCTCTCAGATATAGGACAGACTCATCAGAACAAACTTACTTTTAGTTTTTTTTCTATCTCTTGTTCCAGGTATTGACTCTGTTATTCGCTACGTTTCTATTTGCTTATAGCAGTAATGTCAAATTCATCAAATAATTTTTTGATATATTTTTTTGATACCTTCTTAAAATTCTGAATCAAATAGCTAAATGATCCTTGGTATCTTAAAACAATTTCCCCATCCCCATGGCTTAAACAGGGCTTAGACTCTAGACAATCAATCAATCAAATGTATTTATAAAGCCCTTCTTACATCAGCTGATGTCACAAAGTGCTGTACAGAAACCCAGCCTAAAACCCCAAACAGCAAGCAATGCAGGTGTAGAAGCACGTTGGCTAGGAAAAACTCCCTATAAAGGCCAGAACCTAGGAAGAACCTAGGAAGAAACCTACACAGACTACACTCAATCATAGGACCTACTGAAGAGTTGAGTCTTAATTAAAGACTTAAAGGTTGAGACCGAGGTCTGCATCTCTCACATGGGTAGGCAGACCATTCCATTAAAATTAAGCTCTATAGGAGAATACCCTGCCTCCAGCTGTTTGCTTAGAAATTCTAGGGACAGTAAGGAGGCCTGCGTCTTGTGACCGTAGCGTACGTGTAGGTATGTACGGCAGAACCAAATCGGAAAGATGGGTAGGAGCAAGCCCATGTAATGCTTTGTAGGTTAGTAGTAAAACCTTGAAATCAGCCCTTGTCTTAACAGGAAGCCAGTGTAGAGAGGCTAGCACTGGAGTAATATGATCACATTTTTTGGTTCTAGTCAGGATTCTAGCAGTCGTATTTAGCACTAGCTGAAGTTTATTTAGTGCTTTTTCCCGGGTAGCCGGAAAGTAGAGCATTGCAGTAGTCTAACCTAGAAGTGGCAAAAGCATGGAGGAATTTTTCTGCATTATTTTTGGACAGAAAGTTTCTTATTTTTGCAATGTTACGTAGATGGAAAAAGCTGTCCTGGAAACAGTCTTGATATGTTCATCAAAAGAGAGATCAGGGTCCAGAGTAACACCGAGGTCCTTCACAGTTTTATTTGAGACGACTGTACAACCATCAAGAATAATTGTAAGATTCAAAAGAAGATCTCTTTGTTTCTTGGGACCTAGAACAAGCATCTCTGTTTTGTCCGAGTTTAAAAGTAGAACATTTGCAGCCGTCCACTTCCTTATGTCTGAAACACAGGCTTCCAGGGAGGGCAATTGTCGGGTTTCACCATGTTTCATCGAAATTTAAAGCTGTGTGTCAGCCGTATAGCAGTGACTGTTAACATTATGTTTCCGATTGACATCACCAAGAGGTAAAATATATAGTGAAAACAATAGTGGTCCTAAAACGGAGCCTTGAGGAACACTGACAGTTGATTTGTCAGAGGACAAACCATCCACAGAGACAAACTGATATCTTTCCGACAGATAAGATCTAAACCAGGCCAGAACTTGTCCGTGTAGACCAATTTGGGTTTCCAATCTCTCCAAAAGAATGTGGTGATCGATGGTATCAAAAGCAGCACTAAGGTCTAGGAGCACGAGGAAAGATGCAGAGCCTCGGTCTGACGCCATTAAAAGGTAATTTACCACCTTCACAAGTGCAGTCTCAGTGCTATGATGGGGTCTAGACTTAAGCATTTCATATACATTTGTTTGTCTTCAGGAAGGCAGTGAGCTTTTTCAATTTTTTTTGAGAGGAATGGGAGATTCGATATAGGCCGATTTTAGTTTTTTTTATATTTTCTGGGTCTATGTTTGGCTTTTTCAAGAGAGGCTTTATTGCTGCCACTTTTAGTGAGTTTGGTACACATTCGGTGGATGGAGAGCCGTTTAATATGTTCAACATAGGAGGGCCGAGCACAGGAAGCAGTCTTTCAGTAGTTTAGTTGGAATAGGGTCCATTATGCAGCTTGAAGGTTTAGAGGCCATGATTAATTTTCATCATTGTGTCGAGATATAATACCAAAACACTCTAGTGTCTCCCTTGATCCTAGGTCCTGGCAGAGTTGTGCAGACTCAGGACAATTGAGCTTTGGAGGAATACGCAGATTTAAAGAGGGGTCCGTAATTTGCTTTCTAACGATCATGATCTTTTCCTCAAAGAAGTTAATGAATCCTCTCTTGAGGAATGTTGCTTTTTAGTTAGCTTTGCGACAGTATCAAAAATACATTTGGGATTGTTCTTATTTTCCTCAATTAAGTTGGAAAAATAGGATGAACTTGCAGCAGTGAGGGCTCTTCGATACTGCACGGTACTGTCTTTCCAAGCTAGTCGGAAGACTTCCAGTTTGGAGTAGCGGCATTTCCGTTCCAATTTTCTGGAAGCTTTCTTCAGAACTCAGGTATTTTCTGTATACCTGGGAGCTAGTTTCTAATGACAAATGTTTTTGTTTTTAGGGGTGCGACTGCATCTAGGGTATTGCACAAGGTTAAATTGAGTTCCTCAGTTAGGTGGTAAACAAATTTTTGTCCTCTGACGTCCTTGGGTAGACGGAGGGAGTCTGGAAAGGCATCTAGGAATCTTTGGGTTGTCTGAGAATTTATAGCAGGACTGTTGATGATCCTTAGTTGGGGTCTGAGAAGATTATTTGTTGCGATTGCAAACGTAATAAAATGGTGGTCCGATAGTCCAGGATTATGAGGAAAAACATTAAGATCCACAACATTTATTCCACTGGACAAAACTAGGTCCAGAGTATAACTGTGGCAGTGAGTAGGTCTGGAGACATGTTGGACAAAACCCACTGAGTCGATGATGGGTCCGAAAGCCTTTTGGAGTGGGTCTGTGGACTTTTCCATGTGAATATTAAAGTCACCAAAAATTAGAATATTATCTGCCATGACTACAAGGTCCAATAGGAATTCAGGGAACTTTGTGAGGAATGCTGTATATGGCCCAGGAGGCCTGTAAACAGTAGCTATAAAAAGTGATTTAGGCTGCGTAGATTTCATGACTAGAAGCTCAAAATATGAAAATATCTGGGGGGGTTTTTGTAAGTTGAAATTTGCTATCATAAATGTTAGCAACATCTCCGCCTTTGCGGGATGTGCTGGGGATATGGTCACTAGTGTAACCAGGAGGTGAGGCCTCATTTAACACAGTAAATTCATCAGGCTTAAGCCATGTTTCAGTCAGGCCAATCACATCAAGATTATGATCAGTGATTAGTTCGTTGACTATAACTGCCTTGGAAGTGAGGGATCTAACATTAAGTTGCCCTATTTTGAGATGTGAGATATCACAATCTCTTTCAATAATGGCAGGAATGGAGAAGGCGAACACCGCCATGTTTAGTTTTTCCCAACCTTGGTCGAGGCACAGACACGGTCTCAATGGGGATAGCTGAGCTAACTACACTGGCTGTGCTAGTGGCCGACTCCACTAAGCTGGCAGTTTGGCTAACATACTGCTGCCTGGCCTGCACCCTATCTCATTGTGGAGTTAGAGCCCTGTCTATGTTCATAGATAAGATGAGAGGTATAGAGGGTTAAAAAACATATTTGTTCATTCTTGTCCTCTGAATGTTTTTCTGGATTTTTTTTTGTAGCTTTTCTCCTCCTCTTCCCATTGCTTGGCAACTGGGTAAACACGAACACTGGCTCCGTTCATGGAGGTGAGGCTTTATAGCACTCTGTCTGAGGGCTTCCACACTGGACACGCACACAAATTAGTTCTAGCCCTGAGTGAACAGACTGATCAAGGGATTGACTGAAAGATCGTTCATGTCTATCTGTCTGTATCTCAGGAGGCTTTTTTTGAAACTCTTTTTCTTCTACTGTCAGTATTTGTTTTTTTACATGTACCTGCAGGCAAATCTGAAACGGCACCCTATATTGTGCACTACAAAAGTAGTAATAGAGTGCCATTTCAGACAACGGACAGTTTGCTGTAGATATATAGAGGTGTCCAGTGCTAACCATTGCCTTGTCTCCTGTGTCAGGTGAGGAGCCGGTGCTTGTGGGAAGTAAGGCCGGGCTGCAGGTGACATGGTAGAAGATGTCGAAACACAACGGCCTGGACCCTCAGCAGCAGTATGGCATCGACACTGTCCGTCTTTACATCCTCTACACTGCTCCCCCTGAACAGGTCATCCTCTGGGACGTCAAGAGTGAGTTACACACACCCTGTGACCCCCCCCACCCTACCCCCACTCTACCCAAACAACCATAGACTGTGTGGCATAGCATTATTGATTTTGCAGTCAAATTACTGTATGTTGTGGGTGTTCCTAAACACAGAAGTCCTGGTTTCATTATTCTATTGTTTGTGTTGTACTACCCACCTTTACCAGTAGGTGTCACTAACTGCAGTCACTGTAGATGACTGAAACTGCCTTATCACACTCAGACCTTATACCTGAATATGTAAATGCATTGAACATTTGTATCATCTGGGTCTTCTTACGTGTGACATCTGAAATGGGTGTTTGTCATACCAGTATTAGTGTCTCTATGTTCCCGCTGCGGAGCTTGTCATCAAATGTTCAATTAGTGCTGCAGGTTTCACTTGAAGTGTGAATATGACACTGGAGGCCTCCCGAGTAGAGCAGTGTTGCTGTGCCACTAGAGATTCTGGTTGGAGTCCAGGCCCTGTCGCAGCCGGCCGCGACCGGGAGACCCATGGGCTGGCCCAACGTCGTTCGGGTTAGGGGAGTGTTTTGCTGGCAGGGATGTTCTTGTCCCATCGCTCTCTAGCGACTGCTGTGGCAGGTGTAATGCACGCTGTCTTGGTCACCAGGTGTACGGTGTTTCCTCCGTCACATTGGTACAGCTGGCTTCCGGGTTAAGCGGGGATTGTGTCAAGAAGCAGTATGGCTTGGTTGGGCCGTGTTTCAGAGGACACACAGCTCTCGACCTTCGCCTCTCCCGAGTCCGTACCGGAGTTACAGCGATGAGACAAGATTTTAACTACCAATTGGAAAGTGCAAAAAAAGGGATATTTTTTTTCCTCTATAAATAAATATAAAAAATAAGAAAAGATTGACACGATGCTAGCTATAGCACCTTATCGTATTGCATGAGGAATTATAGGCTACATCCACACTATACATTTTAGCCTCAGCGCTGCATAACAGGAGAAGCTGCTGTTGTCATGTCATCCTGGGATCTATATGGTAACCTGAGACCACTCTCCGGTCTGGCGGCCCAGAGAAGCCTAGCGGGTGTGAGGAGCAGAGAATGGAAATTGATTTGATATCCAATAGTGACGCTTTCACACTTTATAAATAGCTGCCTTCTGTTCCAACTCCCTCAGTGCGGTCGGTGGGGTTTGATTCTCTTCTCGCCCTTCAGAGTCCGTGCTGTTAAAGGGCTCTGTGCGCGTGTGTATGGCCCAGCCCACCCTAAGCCCCCCCAAAGCACCGGCCATCCTTTGATCCGCCCTCTGTCTTTGACCTTCTCCCAAAGGCCCGTGCCAAAAGGGTTCTCTTTCCCAGAAGACTTAGCTGTGGAATGTTCACATGCACAGCCTTCTTGTTTTTAAACACAGTGTGAGCCAACCAGTTCAGAACCAATCAGAACCATATATAGTGATGACATGGTGAAAAGGCTTTTATCCTCTGGTCCTATTGTTGTTTTCCATTCATCACCATGAACCATCACAGGCAGCTGGGAGGTCCTCCCTGATGTGTGTGTGTGTATGTGTGTGTGTGTGTGTGTGTGTGTGTGTGAGAGAGAGAGACTCTCACAGAGACAGACACTCTCACAGAGACACACACACTCTCACAGAGACACACACACTCTCACAGAGACACACGCTCTCACTCTGAGAGAGGGAGAGATTAGGATGCCACTGTGACCAACCTGTCTTGTGTTTACAGGTCACGTCACAGAGGACTTCCTCCTGAATGCAGCCATCTCTCGACTCATGGGAGTGGACACTCTCTGTGAGTGGACATTGTGTGCGTGCGTTCATTCTGATCTCTGACGTCTTTTTCTGTTCCTCTTAGAACGTGTTGTCCTGCGTGCTGCAGCACAGTGTGGAGTTTGAGGAGGCTCTGTCCACGCTGTGTGTGATGACCACTCACCTGGTCTCCGAACTCTGGGCAGGTGGGCCACCACATTGAGGGAATTAATAAATAAATAATGGACAATAATATGAATGATATTGGTTTGTATCAAAAGATGAATGATGTGTCACATGATGTATTGCTATGACGATCCCATTCCAGAGAGGGAAAACTAATAGTCTGCTACACTCCTAGTCAGACAGAGACCGACTGGAGAGGACATGAAAGGACCGTCTGGAATGATGATGTGGGTTTGGAAAGAATCCAACAGGAAGTTACCTCAGGGTGTCATGTTGATGGGGCCTCTTATCTAACACGCAAAATGCTCTGCAACGCCCTGGTGATGTCATCAGAGTCCATTGAGATAATTTGTTTGTGTGTGGTGTACCCATGTGAATACTTCAAGAATATGAGCTGATGAACCAAAATTGACATGAAAAGCTATGCAAAGGTCCAGGTCTACGAGTTGAGTACACAATAAATTCACAGGAATCTCCTCCAGAATGTGATTGTGACCAAATATCCCCTGACCCAAACTGAGAATCCCCAGCCCTATCACATGAACAATGTAGCTGATGCTGAGTCAGGACAAAGGTTGACCCATGTGACCTGATGGTATAAAAATAGCTGGAAGAGGAAGTGTCCCCTCTACTTTCCAGTAGAACATCCCCCTATTGTCAAACACACAGAAACAAGCCCTCTATTGAGGGGATGGAAATCTGGGCTGGGGGCTGAGAGTAGGGGCTAGGGGGCTGAGAGTAGGGGCTAGGGGGCTGAGAGTAGGGGCTAGGGGGCTGAGAGTAGGGGCTAGGGGGCTGAGAGTAGGGGCTAGGGGGCTGAGAGTAGGGGCTAGGGGGCTGGGAGTAGGGGCTAGTGGGCTGGGAGTAGGGGCTAGTGGGCTGGGAGTAGGGGCTAGGGGGCTGGGAGGAGTGGGGGGCAGGGATCGGGAGTAGGGGCTTCTTGGGAAAAGGCAGGAAAAGGCAACATCCTCTTGCTGATAGCCACAGTCAGGGAATTTGAGGGATGAACATGGACAAAACTCTCTCTTTATCTCTCCATCTCTCCCTCATAGACAGAAAAAAGGACTAGAGTAAGTTAATATCCTTCATGGAAGCCCCTGTGGATCCCCCCCACATTAGCGTAAGGAGGCGGTGGGTGGGCAAACCGAAGGACTGTTGTTAATCCTCAATCTGTAGGGAGCTCTTGAAAGCTTTCCTGTAAAGCTCCATAGAGTTTTCAAAAATTATGAATGTCCCTTATTACATGAGGCATGACCATAGATCACTGTGGTGAGATGGTCCGTCAGTGTGGTGAAGTTGTGTGTAGGCTGAGTGTCTGTAAAGTACTATAAAGGGCTATAAAAAATAAAATATGATTGGTGGATTGATTCCTAGTTTGTGATTTGTTGTCTTCCCCTCCATTCAGGGCTGAGCCAGGTGAGGAACCCCCTGAGCCCTCTCCTTTCCCGCGGAGGAGACGTGCTGCAGCAGCCTGGGCCAGGTGAGGAACCCCCCGAGCCCTCTCCTCTCCCGCGGAGGAGACGAGCTGCAGCAACCTTGGCCCACCCCAGACCCTCTGTACCTGGAGACCCCTGATACCCTGGAGCTGGTTGTACGGGTGAGGCTGTCAAACGCACACTACCACCCGGTACTCAAGGGAAAGGGGCATACCTAGTCAGTTGTACAACTGAATGCCTTCAAATGAAATGTGTCTTCTGCATTTAACCCAACCCCTCTGAATCAGAGAGATGTGGGGGGGGGGGGGCTGCCTTAATTGACATCCATGTCTTCGGTGCCCGGGGACCAGTGGGTTAACTGCCTTGCTCGGGAAGAATGACAGATTTGTACCCTGCACCTTAGAGACTTCTGCCCTATGTGTACATAGTCATTGAACAGTGGTCACTTAAATAATCTTTATATAATGTTTATTGTTCTGAGACCGTATTGTTCCGAAATCATTTATTTTGATTGCTGAGAAATTAAGCTAGTTGATGACTTACTTTATCAGTACATACTGTATTCTCAACATATCTCATCCATATAACTACTGCTGAAAATACCTTCCTACTTATATACTGTATATTGTTCATACTGTCTATGCACACCACGTGTTTATATTCCAGACCTTGTTCTTCTTGTTGGGGGGGATTGTTTGTTTGTGTGTTTGTGTGTTAGTGTTGTACAGTTAGAAACTTACTGCACTGCTGGAGCTAGAAACACAAGCATTTCCCCACACCTGCTTTAACATCTGCTGATCTGTGTATGCAACAACTAAACAATGTTTTGATTTGACACACACACACACACACGTCTCACACACTCACTCCCCTTTCACTCACACACATGCCAAGGCACACACCCCTACAGAAAATTATACAGACTGAAATAAAATGCCACACACTCAGACATACTCTTGTGTATACTCAAAATGGCACTCACACTTCCTTGAACCAAAACAGCCGTAGCCCCATTCATGCGCTCACTCGCTGTAATTTACACAGAGCATATGATCATATGGCTTGATGGGGAAAGTGTGTGTGCGTGCGTGCGTGCAGCCCAGGGTGCCTAGGCAATCAGCAGGCAGTCCAGCTGTGGTGGGCAGGGTCAAAGATGAAAGTCTCTGAGAGATCCCTGCTGGGGGGAATCAGAGTCCTCACACACACATCTCGAAACATTGACTCCGATAATGGATAATGGCCAGCTAAAGACTGCGTTCATCTGAAGTAGATGTTTTCCTCCTCTCATGTCCTGTCCCGTGAGGGAGCTGTATAATCCTTTCAAACACTCATTAAGGAAACACAACCATTTGCCTTTCCACAGTCATCCCCCCCCACACAGACAGAGTAACACACACACACACATATACTATTGACCCTTTGGCACCTGTATGATGCTGGTGTTGGTTGGGATCTGGTCTGAGGCCTTGATATGTGTCTGAGGCCTTGATATTCCCCAGCCTAGCGGTGCTAACCTCCATCTCACTGGGACTCTGACAGACTGAGGCCTGGGTAAGGCCCACAGAGCAGGCCAACACGCACTCTCTCGCTCTTTTGCTCTCTCTCACACACAAAAGTACACACATGCACTGACTAATTATGAGCATATCTTAACACACACAAATATACAGATACCATATGCACACACAATACACACACTCATAATTGGGAGAAAGCTTGACCCAAACAGACACACACGCTGATACACAAACATACAAAGACTGGAAATGAGGAATAAAGGTTCCTCCTACTCAGCTGTAGAGGATCTGACTGCCCAGCCCATTTTCACCACAAGCTGGCTGTTTTTAGACAGCTCAGGTTACTGAAAGGAGAGAAGGAAAGGCATATACATGTTCTATAGTCCCTGATGTAATTAGAGCGCTTTCGATGCAGCCACAGCCTCCACTAAGAGTTGTCTCAGTCAGTGTACATTATTTAATATGTCTGGACCAAAGTTTGCTCTTACTCAATGTTAACTAGCGATTTAGAGTGTTTAATGGGATGGATGTCAAAGTATTCAGGTTTGTACTCTTAACCTTTTGGGTTTTCTCTCCTCCCTTCCATCTCTCCCTTTCACCTCTCAGATCAACAACAAGGTGTATGGGACGGTGTTGGTGCCTCAACAGGTGGCCCAGGATACGGAGCAGGTACGGGCGCTGGTTCTGGGGAGCAAGCTGGGACAGCATCTCCTAGGATACCGGACCATCAAGAAGGCCATTCTGTTCCATAGGACCGCCCTCATCAACTTCCTCATAGAGTAGCGACCACTCAATCCTGGATGCTGATTGGTGGACTGTCATGTCAATCAGAAGACCACTGCCACTCACAGACTTAAAGGCGGGGACATCATGTGAATGGAAGGATGAAAGACTATTTGTAAATTAAAACAATAAGTAGTATCAACAGACATTTTTGTAAAAAAAACTACAAAAAAATATCTTTGTGAATAAAATGATATATTTTCCATTTGGTCTGATCTTTTATGAAATGTATAAAGCTGAATAGGAACGTGTGGTGTGCTCACAGTATGTGCTATAGAACCTACAGAACATAGTGCTGAAACTAGCATCATGAAAAGCTGATGAGTGAAATAGAACATCCATCTGTCAGTTGTGAAACCAGGAGTCATACACTGAGACTGGAAGTGTTTTCAGACTGGATGACATGTGTATCACTTTCCCCTTGTCACCATGGTGACACCAGACCCTACTCCTGTGCAGAGAGTTGTTTTGCGATTTGAAGTCACCATGTTAACATACGGTCATGCATGGTTACGAGGTGATATGGCTCCAGTGTGTCTCTAACATCTCTCCCCAGCTATTCAACAGGTGAGTGAGGGTTAAGTCACATAGAGTCCACTGATAATGTGATGTGATTAGGTCCCACTCATGTTGGCCTCTCCCTCAGTGGCGTCCATGTTTGAACAGAAGTGCTGAGGAACATTCCAGGACCTCTGGCCTCAGTGGGAACACAATCACGTTCCATTCAGAACACTAATACCATAACCACACAGAACTCCATGTATGTTGTTGAGACAGACTGCAGCAGGGACAGGGACAGATAAGACAGGGCTTTGCAGACAGAGTTCAGTGTGTTATATCGGAGGGCATGTTGTCCGGTCCTCTGGCAGTCTATGGGGGTGCCACAGGGTTCAATTCTCGGGCCAACTCTTTTCTCTGTATATATCAATGATGTTGCTCTTGCTGCGGGCGATTCCCTGATCCACCTCTACGCAGACGACACCATTCTGTATACTTCTGGCCCTTCCTTGGACACTGTGCTATCTAACCTCCAAACAAGCTTCAATGCCATACAACACTTCTTCCGTGGCCTCCAACTGCTCTTAAACACTAGTAAAACTAAATGCATGCTTTTCAACCGTTCGCTGCCTGCACCCACATGCCCGACTAGCATCACCACCCTGGATGGTTCCGACCTAGAATATGTGGACATCTATAAGTACTCCAATCTAAAATCAAATCTAGAGTCGGCTTTCTATTCCGCAACAAAGCCTCCTTCACTCACGCCGCCAAACTTACCCTAGTAAAAATGACTATCCTACCGATCCTCGACTTCGGCGATGTCATCTACAAAATAGCTTCCAATACTCTACTCAGCAAACTGGATGCAGTTTATCACAGTGCCATCCATTTTGTTACTAAAGCACCTTATACCACCCACCACTGCGACCTGTATGCTCTAGTTGGCTGGCCCTCGCTACATATTCGTCGCCAGACCCACTGGCTCCAGGTCATCTACAAGTCCATGCTGGGTAAAGCTCTGCCTTATCTCAGTTCACTGGTCACGATGGCAACATCCGTAGCACGCGCTCCAGCAGGCGTATCTCACTGATCATCCCTAAAGCCAACACCTCATTTGGCTGACCGTTCCTTCCAGTTCTCTGCTGCCTGTGACTGGAACGAATTGCAAAAATCGCTGAAGTTGGAGACTTATCTCCCTCACCAACTTTAATCATCTGCCATCTGAGCAGCAAACCGATCGCTGCAGCTGTACATAGTCCATCGGTAAATAGCCCACCCAATTTACCTACCTCATCCCCATACTGTTTTTATTTATTTACTTTTCTGCTCTTTTGCACACCAGTATCTCTACCTGCACATGACCATCTGATCATGTATCACTCCAGTGTTAATCTGCAAAATTGTAATTATTCGCCTACCTCCTCATGCCTTTTGCACACAATGTATATATACTTTTTTTTTTACATTTCTACTGTGTTATTGACTTGTTAATTGTTTACTCCATGTGTAACTCTGTGTTGTTGTCTGTTCACACTGCTATGCTTTATCTTGGCCATGTCACAGTTGTAAATGAGAACTTGTTCTCAACTAGCCTACCTGGTTAAATAAAGGTGAAATAAATCAAAAGGACAGGGTGAGTCAGACAGAAGGTGTTGATTCCAGTCTGAAACTGTCGTTACGAGAACAGAGGAATTTGACTGACGTCTGGAATCACAGCTGGTATTCTGGTCTGATTGATGATGTCATCAGTGTATTGGCCAATGGATACAGGTTGCGGCTGGGTTGGATTGATGAGGTCATAGGAATGGGACAGAGGTACATGAAGTGAAGAGGACACAAGATATTTGAATCCAGTCTCCCCTTACCACAGCCCATTCATTGCCGGTCATTAACATCATCTATCAGTGAGCCACCTCATGGCTTGTAAATGGGACTCTCCTTCCCTGTCGTGTATACCCCAGTGACTGAGCACAG
Source organism: Oncorhynchus mykiss (assembly GCF_013265735.2). NCBI lineage: Eukaryota > Metazoa > Chordata > Actinopteri > Salmoniformes > Salmonidae > Oncorhynchus > Oncorhynchus mykiss. The sequence continues at coordinate 18,091,427 of NC_048567.1, read as the reverse complement.
AGTCCTCTGTCTAACATCTACTGACTAGACCCATTACTGGTTCTAAGTGAGTCACTCAGATCATGTTGCTGGCAGGACGTTTTATTCCAGTAGCAATTTAAAGGGTCCAACACAACATGGACAGCTCCCTTCAGCAGGATTAGACATGCATTCTGAGCAATCAGGAAGTTGTCATTTGATTACCGGACTCTATGTGATGTGCCAGTCTCAAGATCAGTCTGTCAGTACCCATCTCTTGTTCCATCCTGACCTTCTATGGTCCTTTTATATGAATTGTATAGCCTAATGTCTGTTTTGATGTTACTCCTTTTGTCTCTTACTGTTGATAAACATACTTTATAATGTATGGTCTGAAACTCTGGGTCAGCTCAGAGAAGGAGAAGCCTGTCTGTCATTCTATTATGATGTTGTTTTAGATTTGACACGGTCGGACAGTGTGATGTGTGATCAGGTGGAACATTTAAATTACAGGGAATAAGGGAGACGGATTAATATAGGGGAAGGAGGGAAGATGGTTGCTTTTAAAGAATGGCAGAGGCTGAGCGGTGTACTATAGGAAGCCTTTCTGCCTCAGTGACCTGACCTTTGACCCAGACCCCCTGGACATTCCATGTGTATCTCTAACCATCAGGTGGACAGGAAATTACTCACAGGAGAGACAGAATAACAGGAAGCTAGAAAAATGACCAGGAATTAAGAGATGAGCTAAGGACCAAAGGCCCTTTTAGAAAACAATTCCCCCACAATCCTTGAAGTAGTTGCAGCTGATTTGACGGAATGGGCTTGGTGAAAGCGTTTTTCACTCAATTTTAAGTTGGATACTTATTAGCTGATAATGACTGGCTGAGATACCATAATGGTGCAGTTTCGAGCAGTAATAAGCAGGTGTTGTCCTAATGTTGCAGTAATGTAGTCAGGTTGATGCGAGGGAGAGCTGTGACACACTGGTCTGAACAGGACAAGAGACTTTGTTAATGCAGAAGCTGGCTTGAGCTTTGATTGGTTCTCTCTAACATTGTTTTTTTCCCAGGGGGGTTGAAAACTCTCATTGTTTGGATTTGAAAATCCAACAGTTGTATTGAAAGGGGGCGGGGCTCATGGGCTGTGTGTTGCTGACCATGTGGGTGTTTGAGTGAGAAACACAAAGGCGAGCCAATCAGTCCCCTTCATTATCGACTCATCTTGCCTACAACATCATGGAGCCTTCCCAGACTGATGTGAAAAAGACTTTGAGTTAGGTGTCAGCCAGACTAACAGTAATCAGCAGTTATAAGCAGTTATGACCTGTTGAAAATGACTCAAGCTGAACTGAGTACTTGATTTATTTTTTAGTTGACAGACACCATAGCTGTTTTATGAGAAGGTAAAAACATGTTTTATTCTCATGGTGTTACAAGTGAAATAACAGAACCCAACCTATACATTCTAGCCCTATCATTCAGTCCTATCAGTGTTTCTCTTTTGGCACATGTGGTGTGTTTTGTTTCACACTGCTGAGGCATGACTCAAGGCTGTGTGGGATATGAGGGAGATGGTTGTGAATCGTTATCAGCCACCTGATTCCCTCCCCTTTCTCTCTCAGTGTTGTTATTGCTCCTTTGCCGTTACATTCTCTCCCTGGATCCACAAGTGTTCTAGCCAGAAATCCACACTGAATATCACACAAATGTAGTGAAATGGACACACTTGCTAGCCAACTTCAATAGCTTTCTCATGGTGTTTTGAGCTCCTTGCACACTGCTTTCGTGGAGGAGAGAGACACTAAGCAGGTTTCCATTGACCCAGGTTTATTCGACAAAAGCGTTGCAAAAAAAATAAAAAATCATTGCGCCATCTAATGGAAACGGCAGATATATAAATAGTAATAGTTCGAAAACAGTTTTATACGTTCGACGGGTGGATTTATTTTGTCTAACTTTTTAAAAACAAATTACGATGAAAACGCTGTTTTTAGAATACATGATGATTGACGAATAATTCTAAAGGTACGCGGGGCACATGATGTCAGGTAGCCTAACTATAAACTCCACTCCACATTTAATTCTAAATGCCTAGCCTACTGCTTGCTAAACACATTCGCTTTGCCTGACTTTCAAGACTGCCTGAATTGCTTCGCTTTGCTTTTCTGGTTGGCCTGGAAGTTTCTCCATCCAATTATTTCAGATCTGCAAGTTTCACATTGGCACGGGCCATTGCAATATGTGAGCACATGAGACATTAGAATATGGCAAATATAGTCAATTATTGCATTATATCCATGCTGACTTTCGCGGGCTACCTAGACATTAATAGGTGTCAGGACATATGGGCTGTGGCAATTTATTAATGTGCAATTTACCTAAATGGGCAATGGAAACACTTCAATCACTACATTTTTATTCGACTGTATAGGTTTTTGCTAGGTCTTTTTTTTTATAGGTATGACGTCATTACGTCCAGCTGTTTTTATCGACACACAAGTTAGTTACATGGAAAAGCACCATAGCAGGCAATTGTCGCATCTATTTTCTATGCAAACTTTCTAAATGTCGACAAAAACTATCTCTAGATAATTTAATGGAGACAGAGCTAGTGTCTCAGAGGAAGGCTTGTGATAGTCATTTGTGATTAAAAAAAAAGTCAGGTATTACTTTATGCTCACATAAATACATTTCATTGCCCAGTTATCATACAGTATATTGACACAGTTCAGACCAAAATTCCCCTGAACACACATTTAATTGTGTTAGCAACAGCCCCCGAGACATTTGACACTTTCATCAGCGCAGCTGTTTCCATGGCTACTGTAAGTCATTAAATAGGCAACAATATTTCACTGTGACTCAACTACCAGAGGAAGACCACAATCCTAGCAGCAGGCCCTCTCCAAAGACTTACAGGCCTACATTAACATAGTCTTTAATGGGTTTGAAAGTGTCCCTGCCCCGATCTTGACTTGGTGGAAACTAAAGGGTGGAGTATGTGTGAGCAAGGGTGGAGTATGATGGATAGTCACAAGCATTCTCCATTTCACTAGGCTGATTCTAGCATGCTTAATTGTTTGAAGGGGATAAAACATAATAGCCTGGTACAACCAGACTGATCTGGCAAACTGTATATACTGTATAAGCTCACCAAATCAGTGTGGTTGTACGAGGCTAAAAATATACAGGAGCTGGCTAATTTTCTCAGAGACTGAACTAAATCGGGTAATTTGGTCATCCAAGGAGGTTTGTTTGTTGTATTTAATTGTTTTGATGATAAAGCTAAAGCATTGGTATGTCTGGTAAAGGACCACATTAAGCCACAGTTATTCTGTTGTTTACCTCTCCATAGCAACACATCACTTAGAACAGGTTGTCTCAAGTTCTTTTACATTACAATTTCATGTTTTTAACTGTACATTGGTATTTCATATTTTTAAATGTACATACATTATGAAATTAGGTCTCAGTTCTATTGCTAATTTCACCTTTTCCAAATGAAAACGTAACATCTCTGTTGTTGCCAGTGGCGTGTATTCATCACAGCCAAGGGAAGCCAGGTTTCCTAAAAAACAAATGAGTCTCTCTGAGTTTCATAATTTTCCTTAAATTTGCAAGAGGCTGAATGTACTGTATCTCACCGGAGAAAGCATCCGAAACAGTCCACGGTGTCAAGGCATATGAACTAACAGGTTATAGAGCAAACAACCTATTATGGCTTTCCCAGTGATTTTACCCACGCACCGCTAATGGTTGTTGCCAGAAATTGTTCCATTTGCTGGGAAGGGAGAGCTCTGCCTTAATTAATATCCATATTCTAATTGTTAGAGCTGATTAATCCGAGCAGTAAAACAACATAATTTTCTCCAACAAGATTTCCATCACAATCTTAATTAGCTCAAAGTAGTGCCTGCCTGTTGTTGGTGGGTATTTGCGTGAGAACGTTATAAACAAGTGTATTAAGCTCCTTTTGGAGGATGGCTGTTTGCGGTGACCGTTTCCTAATTAGTGTACAGATGGTTACTGACTGTGCTTTATAAACATTCTGTTTTGATTACATCACAGCCAACCACCCCTCTCACAGTCTCTATGCTTCTACAGTGGGGAGAACGAGTATTTGATACACTGACGATTTTGCAGGTTTTCCTACTTACAAAGCATGTAGAGGTCTGTAATTTTTATCATAGGTACATAGCAACTGTGAGAGACAGAATCTAAAACAAAAATCCAGAAAATCACATTGTATGATTTTTAAGTAATTAATTTGCATTTTATTGCATGCAATAAGTATTTGATCACCTACCAACCAGTAAGAATTCCGGCTCTCACAGACCTGTTAGTTTTTCTTTAAGAAGCTCTCCTGTTCTCCACTCATTACCTGTATTAACTGCACCTGTTTGAACTCATTACCTGTATAAAAGACACCTGTCCACACACTCAATCAAACAGACTCCAACCTCTCCACAATGGCAAAGACCAGACAGTTGTGTAAGGACATCAGGGATAAAATTGTAGACCTGCACAAGGCTGGGATGGGCTACAGGACAATAGGCAAACAGCTTGGTGAGAAGGCAACAACTGTTGGCACAATTATTTGAAAATGGAAGAAGTTCAAGATGACGGTCAATCACCCTCGGTCTGGGGCTCCATGCAAGATCTCACCTCGTGGGGCATCAATAATCATGAGGAAGGTGAGGGATCAGCCCAGAACTACACGGCAGGACCTGGTCAATGACCTGAAGAGAGCTGGGTCCACAGTCTCAAAGAAAACCATTAGTAACACACTACGCCGTCATGGATTAAAATCCTGCAACGCACGCAAGGTCCCCCTGCTCAAGCCAGCGCATGTCCAGGCCCGTCTGAAGTTTGCCAATGTCCATCTGGATGATCCAGAGGAGGAATGGGAGAAGGTCATGTGGTCTGATGAGACAAAAATAGAGCTTTTTGGTCTAAACTCCACTCGCCGTGTTTTGAGGAAGAAGAAGGATGAATACAACCCCAAGAACACCAACCCAACCGTGAAGCATGGAGGTGGAAACATCATTCTTTGGGGATGCTTTTCTGCAAAGGGGACAGGACAACTGCACCGTATTGAGTGGAGGATGGATGGGGCCATGTATCGCGAGATCTTGGCCAACAACCTTCTTCCCTCAGTAAGAGCATTGAAGATGGGTCGTGGCTGGGTCTTCCAGCATGACAACGACCCGAAACACACAGCCTAAGGAGTGGCTCCGTAAGAAGCATCTCAAGGTCCTGGAGTGGCCTAGCCAGTCTCTAGGCCTGAACCCAATAGAAAATCTTTGGAGGGAGCTGAAAGTCCGTATTGCCCAGTGACAGCCCCGAAACCTGAAGGATCTGGAGAAGGTCTGTATGGAGTAGTGGGCCAAAATCCCTGCTGCAGTGTGTGCAAGCATGGTCAAGAACTACTTGAAACGCATGATCTCTGTAATTGCAAACAAAGGTTTCTATACCAAATATTAAGTTCTGCTTTTCTGGTGTATCAAATACTTATTGCATGCAATCAAATTAATTACTTAAAAATCATACAATGTGATTTTCTGGATTTTTGTTTTAGATTCCGTCTCTCACAGTTTAAGTGTACCTATGATAAAAAATGACAGACCTCTACATGCTTTGTAAGTAGGAAAACCTGCAAAATCGGCAGTGTATCAAATACTTGTTCTCCCCACTGTATGTATTCAGCTCGGCTCCACAGACATTGGGATTCATACACAGTACTTAAACACCCCACCAAGGACACAGAAAAATACAGATGTATCCCAACTTGTCCGTCTGAGAAAGACTCCCCCCCCCCCACCTCCTTTTCCACACACAGTTAGTAATGTTTACATATTTTGCATTACTCATCTCATATGTATATACTGTATTTTATTATATTCTCCTGTATTTTAGTCTATGCCGCTCTGACATTGCTCATCCAAATATTTCTATTTTCTTAATTCCATTCCTTTACTGTTGGAGCTAGAAACACAAGCATTTCGCAACACCGGCAATAACATCTGTTAAAAACATGCATGTGAACATGTCGAAGCAGCCGATATGCATCTGTCAGCACATCATATGAACTTGAGACATCTGAAGGTATAAATCCACATTACCCATATGTGGCCAATTTTTTTTATAGGGACTATAATACTAATTTAGATTGCAAATCACACTTTGTAGCCCTACATGATTCCTTAGCTATTAAACTGTGTTGATTCATAATTAACTTGAATTCAGTTGGTCCTGTACCAACAACGTAGCCAAAGAGATTGTGGGTATAAAGTAAACTTATCAATAAACAATGTGTGATAAAAAAAAAGAACATAGCCTAAAGGTAAATGTTTGTTATGCTATGTGTCTTGAGTTTTCTGGTGGTCCGGATATCATGAAAAAATCTACCCCAGAATGAAGTGAACACTGCGCCTTTAAAATCAAACAGCACCCTATCCCACGGTCGACTCCACACTATCCACATTCGGATTAGGAGGTTTGCTTTAGTTCAGTGTTTTGCCTACGCACTTGTAATAACCGTTTAATTATAGGCGAGCTACATTGGCGTTGTGAAAGGACCACAGTGGAATTTGTTCAGCAACTTGCAGGAAAAGTTTGGAACACATGCACTCGCTACAAAGTTGCAAACAACGTTTTTTGAATGGAGGCTTCGGCTGTGAGAGCCACAGTGAAGTTCGGAAAGGGGGCGCAGGCTGGGGTGGTAGGCTATCTGATCTGACGTTATAATCAGACAGTATCCTGTTGCGAGCAGAGTCAACTGGCTCACCGAGGAGAGGACGGAGCTTATTCTCGCTATTATCCATTCCGGAGTAGACCTAGGTATAATTGCTTCCGCGGGATAGCTGACACATTACGGGAGTACTATAACTTCGGGTTGGGATCTCCACGTCAGAATACCGCGTGACAGTGCTCTCTCTCCGCTGACTGGACTGGACAGTAGACTGCGCTAATATTTTACTTTGGGAGTAACGAGAGTTTGGATTTCATATTTTCGTTTCAATTGTTTACTGTGTTTAACGTTGTTTTTATTGGCTAGCCTACTTTTAAATAAGTTGGACAGAACGTTTTTTTGTGAAAGTTGTGGCTCGAACCTTAAATCAGATAATAGTTTATACACATTTTGTAATTCACTTCAAGATGGATAAATACGACGATTTGGATCTTGAGGCAAGTAAGTTTTTAGAAGACCTCAATATGTATGAGGCATCTAGGGACGGGCTGTTCCGAATGAAGAAGGATGCACGGAACAACTCCGACTTTGAAGAAACCAGGAGAGTTTTTGCCTCCAAAATGACAAAAATCCACATACAGAAACAGCAAGAGGAAATTGCCAAAAACAATTTGGTAGTGAGAATGAACGGGGGTCAAAACAGAGCGGCAGACAGCACGTTTTACACCAAAGACAGGCCGCCTATCAATAGCTACAGACAGGCAGGGGAAGCTGCAGCCAAGCCTCCCATACCCTCTGGCCCTTTGCCAGGCACCGCCAGTGGCGCGAGTCAGTACGCGCCCTATGACGCTCTGAAACACCATTCACCCAGTCAACAGTCATACGGCTACGGAAACAATTACGATAACAAGGAGCGTTTTGAGCCGCATTCTTACCACCACGCCTTGAGTCCCACCAGCCCTGGGAACGCACACACACATGCTTCTGGTCACCCTGCCAGTCCCTCGGGCACTTCGGCCTCCTACTCCTCCAGGGGTGGCCAGGCCTCCTCAGGATCCTCCAGCCCTGCTGGATCATCAGGCCTCATGTGCAGCCCATCTCAGCAGCCCCCACACCACTCACCATCTCCCCCCTTCTCCGACAGCCTACAGTCTCTGAGCCCCACTAGACTGCACCAGAGCAAGGCTGCCACCCTACTGGTGCAGCAGAGACCCCCCATGTTGGCTGATGCTGGGGCTGCAGCAGACTGGATGCGGAGCTTGGGGCACCCAGACCTGTTGGCACCGCTCCCTCTGAGTGCCTTCACTGGCGGAGCTGACCTGTACCAGCAGCTGTCTCCCCAACTTGCCACTGTTACACCGCCAACAGGCCCTTACTCAGCAGCATCCTCTATGAGCCCAAGATCAACAGCCAACCATGGAAATCTAGGCCAGAACGGGCTCCCTCAGAGTCCTGTGGTTCCCCCATCTGAGGCAGCCCAGCCCAAAGCCACAGCTGGAGCTTACTTCCCTGCCTCTGCCTCTCCCTCTGGAATCAGTGTCTCTAGAAGCTTTGGCCAGGGTCAAGGTGTAGGCCAGGCGCAGGGCAGGCAAGTGGCCATGGGGGTGGATGTGCCCTCTGGCCTAGACAGCCAGCTGTCCTCTGGTGGTGAGGCATGCCAACCCCAGCCCCAGTCTGAAGCCCCCAGCACCCCCAGGGCTCTCAAACTGCCCAGCCAGACTCTCCATGTCCAGCCGGAGCAGGGGCCGTCTGCCGCCGAGATCAAATTAGAAGCCCTGACCAAGCATCTGGAGAAGGAGATGGACGCCCAGCCCAAGGCAGACTACTTCGGTAAGCTTAGTTTGACATTTTGATCGACCTGGTGTCACTCTTTAATCAAATTCACTATTTCTCTGTGTGGGTCACTAAGTGCGAAAATGGCCCACTGTTCCAAACTTTTCACCTCCTTCATTTAACTTTATCTTTGTGTATGCGTGTGTATGTTTTGGTTTGCTCATGCCAGATCAAGTGGAATAGTTGTGAAGGCGTCCTAGCGGCCATTCTGTCTGTGTATGTTTCTGATCATCATGGCTCATACTGTTGTTCAGTATTGAACTCGACAGACAGACAGAGCGTTTAGCCAGAGGCCTCTCTTCTATTCTCTTCTTCGTCTTTAAGTCTAGAATGAATAATTGTCTAATTTGTTTCTTCTTGTTCTCCTTAAATCCTCCCGTCTGGGTATGTCACTGACGGCCACCCGCCCGCCTACCTCTCAGGCTCGGCCCAGGGCCAACCAGGAGAAGGTTGTCTTCTCCTCTCAGCTGTAATAAGCCTGGTGGATTAAGGCACACACACACCCACATCAATAACTAAATTAATTAGTAACAGGATATTGGCTGCTTTTTTTTAGATCAGCGCTGCGCTTTTGTCATTGTTTGTAAAACATCCGTTCTCTCCCCGATCACATCCGTCCTCTCCCCGATCACATCCGTTCTCTCCCCGATCACATCCGTTCTCTCCCCGATCACATCCGTCCTCTCCCCGATCACATCCGTCCTCTCCCCGATCACATCCGTCCTCTCCCCGATCACATCCGTCCTCTCCCCGATCACATCCGTTCTCTTCCCGATCACATCCGTCCTCTCCCCGATCACATCCGTCCTCTCCCCGATCACATCCGTCCTCTCCCCGATCACATCCGTCCTCTCCCCGATCACATCCGTTCTCTTCCCGATCACATCCGTCCTCTCCCCGATCACATCCGTCCTCTCCCCGATCACATCCGTTCTCTTCCCGATCACATCCGTCCTCTCCCCGATCACATCCGTCCTCTCCCCGATCACATCCGTCCTCTCCCCGATCACATCCGTCCTCTTCCCGATCACATCCGTCCTCTCCCCGATCACATCCGTCCTCTCCCCGATCACATCCGTCCTCTCCCCGATCACATCCGTTCTCTTCCCGATCACATCCGTCCTCTCCCCGATCACATCCGTCCTCTCCCCGATCACATCCGTCCTCTCCCCGATCACATCCGTTCTCTTCGCGATCACATCCGTTCTCTCCCCGATCACATCCGTCCTCTCCCCGATCACATCCGTCCTCTCCCCGATCACATCCGTCCTCTCCCCGATCACATCCGTTCTCTCCCCGATCACATCCGTTCTCTTCTCATGTGTTTAGCTGTTTGACTCAGTCTTTCCAAATAACATCATCACATGGCCGAGCACAGACCCGGACTTGAACATTCTTGCTCTAAACCACCATGTGCATGCTCGCACACACACATGCATCCATGTACACACAAAGGCACACAGGCACGCACACACACCTTTTGTACGCAGCCACAGTCTGGGGAATACAGACAATGACAACTGAATTACAGCACCTGTTAGTGTTTTTCCATGTAGCCTGTAGCTGCCCTAGGATACATGACATCAGTCTCTTTAGTTTATGTACAGATTAATATATAACTGGTTACGAGTAAATGTACACTTTTCCCTTTTAATGCAGAAATAACTATTGAATATAACATTTGTGCCCAATGTGTGCAACAGGAGAAGTGGAAGTGAAAGAGCACATGTTTGGTGGGGCTGATCAACAGATGAGAAAAGCATTGAGGAAGAAAGAAAGAGGAAAAGGAGAGTGAGAGAGAGAGGTAGGGCAGGAGGAGAAGAGAGAAAGAGGTAGGGCAGGAGGAGAAGAGAGAAAGAGGTAGGGCAGGAGGAGAAGAGAGAAAGAGGTAGGGCAGGAGGAGAAGAGAGAGAGAGGTAGGGCAGGAGGAGAAGAGAGAAAGAGGTAGGGCAGGAGGAGAAGAGAGAAAGAAGTAGGGCAGGAGGAGAAGAGAGAAAGAGGTAGGGCAGGAGGAGAAGAGAGAGAGAGGTAGGGCAGGAGGAGAAGAGAGAAAGAGGTAGGGCAGGAGGAGAAGAGAGAAAGAGGTAGGGCAGGAGGAGAAGAGAGAGACAGGTAGGGCAGGAGGAGAAGAGAGAAAGAGGTAGGGCAGGAGGAGAAAGAGGTAGGGCAGGAGGAGAAGAGAGAAAGAGGTAGGGCAGGAGGAGAAAGAGGTAGGGCTGGAGGAGAAGAGAGAAAGAGGTAGGGCAGGAGGAGAAGAGAGAAAGAGGTAGGGCAGGAGGAGAAAGAGGTAGGGCAGGAGGAGAAGAGAGAAAGAGGTAGGGCAGGAGGAGAAAGAGGTAGGGCAGGAGGAGAAGAGAGAAAGAGGTAGGGCAGGAGGAGAAGAGAGAAAGAGGTAGGGCAGGAGGAGAAGAGAGAGAGAGGTAGGGCAGGAGGAGAAGAGAGAAAGAGGTAGGTCAGGAGGAGAAAGAGGTAGGGCAGGAGGAGAAGAGAGAAAGAGGTAGGGCAGGAGGAGAAAGAGGTAGGGCAGGAGGAGAAGAGAGAAAGAGGTAGGGCAGGAGGAGAAGAGAGAGAGAGGTAGGGCAGGAGGAGAAGAGAGAAAGAGGTAGGTCAGGAGGAGAAGAGAGAGAGGTAGGGCAGGAGGAGAAGAGAGAAAGAGGTAGGGCAGGAGGAGAAGAGAGAAAGAGGTAGGGCAGGAGGAGAAGAGAGAGAGAGGTAGGGCAGGAGGAGAAGAGAGAAAGAGGTAGGGCAGGAGGAGAAGAGAGAGAGAGGTAGCGCAGGAGGAGAAGAGAGAAAGAGGTAGGGCAGGAGGAGAAAGAGGTAGGGCAGGAGGAGAAGAGAGAGAGAGGTAGGGCAGGAGGAGAAGAGAGAGAGAGGTAGCACAGGAGGAGAAGAGAGAAAGAGGTAGCGCAGGAGGAGAAGAAAGAAAGAGGAAAAGGAGAGAGTGAGAGAGAAAGAGGTAGCGCAGGAGGAGAAGAGAGAAAGAGGTAGCGCAGGAGGAGAAGAGAGAAAGAGGTAGTGCAGGAGGAGAAGAGAGAAAGAGGTAGCGCAGGAGGAGAAGAGAGAAAGAGGTAGGGCAGGAGGAGAAAGAGGTAGGGCAGGAGGAGAAGAGAGAAAGAGGTAGGGCAGGAGGAGAAGAGAGAAAGAGGTAGGGCAGGAGGAGAAAGAGGTAGGGCAGGAGGAGAAGAGAGAAAGAGGTAGCGCAGGAGGAGAAGAGAGAAAGAGGTAGGGCAGGAGGAGAAGAGAGAAAGAGGTAGGGCAGGAGGAGAAAGAGGTAGGGCAGGAGGAGAAAGAGATAGGGCAGGAGGAGAAGAGAGAAATAGGTAGGGCAGGAGGAGAAGAGAGAAAGAGGTAGGGCAGGAGGAGAAGAGAGAAAGGTAGGTCAGGAGGAGAAGAGAGAAAGAGGTAGGTCAGGAGGAGAAGAGAGAAAGAGGTAGCGCAGGAGGAGAAGAGAGAAAGAGGTAGGTCAGGAGGAGAAGAGAGAAAGAGGTTGGGTAGGAGGAGAAGAGAGAAAGAGGAGGAGGAAGGAGGAGGAATTCAACTGGTCAACAGAAACAGATTTGTAAAAGGCCCAAGAGCATGGCTTTCTGCTCCTTTTTTAAGCTAGTGCCACGCAGCACCCAGTTTGCGTGCTCTCTGGAAATTGTTATCTGGAAAAAAGGGGGAGAAAATAAGTGCTTGGCTGTCTTTCCTCCAGCTATACTGCTGTACTGTTGTACCGTACCAGACCTGTACTCTGTGTGCTGCAGTTATAAACGGCTGACAAGGTGTTTATTACTCTGCTCTGAGAGCCCAGTTCCAGGCTAGTCCTGGTGGAAAATGGAAAATATGTGTACAGTATACTATGTCCTGAAGGTAAGGCCAGGAGTTTTTCCTCCTCATCCAGATGTGTTCGGCGTGTTGAGGCAAGACCAGTCATCAAAACGGGACGTCCAGCAGAGAGAGAGAGAGAGAGAGAGAGAGAGAGAGAGAGAGATCTAGCGTGCGCTTGTCCATCGGTCATAAAGCATCTCACTGCCGCCTCATAAAAGGAATTTCCTGCAGGAACGATGAACGTCAGTCCGGATTGTAATTCCCGTCCCAGCCCCCCAGAGGTCCACTCATTCAGTATGTAAGGGAAGATGTTCTGGGGCATGTCGCTGTCATGCTGAACACACCCACACAGATTCATAAGCACACATGTTAACATGTTATAGAGATTCCTGTGGGGGGCCGCAGTGGAAGATGGTAGAACCTTTGTGTATGACAATACTGTAACGCTGACACGCTCACAGCACACTCGCCCAGCACACACTCATTTTCTGCGTTATGCTGTCGTGCCAGAAAATAGCCTGCGTGACGGACAGATGCAGTTCCTGGCCTGGTCTACATACTGAACTGAAAGAGAAGCTCCATCCCTGACCTGCTTTTTCCACTGAAAGGAGAGGAGTATTCTTTCAGCCTGAACCATAGGTCTGGATACTCAAAGAGCAAGCACAGTGGCTAGGAGAAACTCCCTAGAAAGCCAGGGTCATAGGAAGAAACCTAGAGAGGAACCAGGCTCCGAGAAGTAGCTGTGTCGGGTGAAGTTTACAAGAGTATATGGTCATTAAGGCCAGATTGTGTTGAGTTACTCCTCTCTAACAAGCAAACTATGGCTAAATGAAGAACCATAATACTATGGGAATGATGTTCTATTCCAGGGTTATCAGTTCAATAGTTGGTGTCATTTACTAAAGGATTGCCTAATTTGTATGATACAGTATATTATTGACCAGTGTGACTGTAGAGTATTAAGTATGTAAGTCATATTTACACTGGGGGCATATACCTAGTGATGTAGTAGGTTCATGTAAAAGGGAGATTAGTGTGGCCATCCTAAAGGCTCATATGGGCCACCTCCAAAATGATATGGGCCACCTCCAAAATGATACCCTATTGCCTATTTAGTGCACTACTTATGACCAGTGCCCATATAGTAGTGCACTGTATAGGGTATAGGGTGCCATTTCAGACCCATGCCTAGTGAGTTCCAGCCAGCTAGGGCTGGGGTCTCTCATATCATATACTCTCTGCTCTGATTGGCAGAGCTGTAGCTGGATGTTCTGGGAAACTGAGTGTCGTGCCAAACGGCTGCACCAGGGGAACACAGAGGAATGTCTGGAGGACGGGACGGGGCTGAGGAATATAAAGAGTGGGTGGGGAGCTCACTTAGTTTCATAAATGATTAGATTAGCAGAAGGTACTTCGGGTTAATTTATAGAACCTTTTGGTGCGTCTTTGGCTGTGAGAGAGAGAGGGAGGGAGGTAGAGCAGGGAAAGAGAGGCAGAGGGGAGAGCAGATTTATGGGTGGGAGGTCAGACAGGAAGGGTGAGTGGTGGGATAGGACAGAGGGTGGAGGGGATCACTGTCGCCACACACACACACAGATAGTAGAGGTTGAGTGCTTTGTATTGTGTTGTGATTAAGGATGGCTTTCTCCTATCAGGCAATAGTTTGTCTGTTGACTGGACAGTTTACCTTAACTCTTCCCAGAGTTTCTTGGCTTCTGCTTTGGCACTCAATCTGTACCCCTGGCAAGTCCTGCAGGAAGCCTTTGTGTGTGTGTGTGTGCATCTCTCTCTCTCTCTCCTCCCTCTTTATCTCTCTCTGTGTCTGGGCCTGGGGCCTTGCTTTGTGTGTGTGTGTGTGCATCTCTCTCTGTGTCTGGGCCTGGGGCCTTGCTTCAGTGTTTGATTGGTTGTATAAGTAAATGTGTGTTCGTGTAGTGAGAGAATGTTTTTGTGATGTTAGGCTGTTGTTTTGGGTGGGACCGGTGTTGATGTGATTTCATAATGTCCTAGCCTTGGATTCTAATACTGCCATGTGATACACACACAAAATAATAACTACCATATGGATATTACTAAGTGCAGTAGTCTTATTTGGCTTCTAACATGACAAGTCAACTACCATAATATCAAGTTCCTGTCAGAGATTGCGGAGGTTTATGAAGAGGCTTGTTGTGAGCCATTGGGAAGCAGTAGAGGCAGACGTTTTGACAGCTGGGCTGGTGTTTGGGGGGTGAGGTGAGGGGGAGGATGGGGGGTGAAGTTTTGGCTCTTGTGTTTTGATTCCATTCCCCCCTCACCCATGCCCTCATAACCGTTAAAGAAAGCACTCCCCTATAAAATCACAGGGGGTTTGGAATATGGGACTGTAATCAGGGAGGAAAATGTTGCTTCTTTACCTAAGAATGTTTGTCCTAAACAGGAACCAGTTTGTTTGGTTGTTTATGTATCCCTCTTACTTTTCAGTGCATTTTATAGTTTCAATGGCATGTGCATTACAAACACCAGCTGTGACTTTCAACTCTGGTGGAAAATCATACAATTCTCAGTTTTGAAAAGTCAACCAAGTAAAACCAAAGTTGAGCTAAACAAACCCAACCCTGTTGAGTCCATACAGTAAAACTGACTGTCTGTCAGTCAGTCTAATGATGGATTGAACCTAGAATTCCAGGGGTGAGGCCAGATTTTGGAGGAGAGGAGAGGAGGGGTAGAGGAAGAGGAGGAGGGAGGAACACATGATGAGAGGGGTAGGCCCTTAATCTCCAGACATTGTTATATAAGGGGATAGGCTAGATGTGGCTGTGCTGTAGGCTACAGTGGTTTATTGTAAGGGTTAATTCAATAAGGGAAGGGTTAATTCAATAAGGTGTGTATATAGCTCATTCCTATATTGCTTTACAGTATCAGAGGTATTCCTATATTGTGTTACAGTATCAGAGGTATTCCTATATTGTTTTAAAGTATCATAGGTATTCCTATATTGTGTTACAGTATCAGAGCTATTCCTATATTGTGTTACAGTATCAGAGCTATTCCTATAGTGTGTTACAGTATCAGAGATATTCCTATATTGTGTTATAGTATCAAAGGTATTCCTATATTGTGTTACAGTATCAGAGGTATTCCTGTATTGTGTTAAAAGTATCAGAGGTATTCCTATATTGTTTCACAATATCTGAGAGTCATGATAGACAGGACAAATGGCTTAAAGCCAGTCATAGGTTATAAGGCCAGACTAGAGGACTGTGTTGTAGTTAACAGGAGATGTTGATTCAATTAAGTATATACACTTAAAACAGCCTCAATTCGTTGGGGCATGGACTCTACAAGGTGTTGAAAGCGTTCCACAGGGATGCTGGCCCATGTTGACTCAAATGCTTCCTACAGTTGTGTCAAGTTGGCTTGATGTCCTTTCGGTGGTGGACTATTCTTGAGCATGGAAAAACCCCAGCAGTGTTGCAGTTATTGACACAAACCGATGTGTCTGGCACCTACTACCATACCCCGTTCAAAGGAACTTCGATCTTCTGTCTTGCCCATTCTATCAGGTATCAAGGTAAGACCCAAGTGCAGACTGTGTGAAGTAACAATGTTTATTGTAACAACAGGGGCAGACAAACGACAGGTCAAGGCAGAGTAGGAGAAAATCCAGAGTAGGAGCAAAGGTACAGGACGGCAGGTAGACTCAGGGATGGGAGGAGTGGTCAGGTGGGTGGGTACAGGGTCAGGACAGGCAAGGGTCCAAAACCAGGAGGACGAGAAAAAGAGAGGCTGGGAAAAGACAGAAGCTGACAGGACGAATGCCGGTAAGCTTGACAAACAGGACGAACTGTCACAAGGACAAGAACAGGTGAAACAGATCAGGCCATGACACATTCACCCTCTGAATAGCACACATACACAATCCATGTCAATTGTCTCAAGGCTTGAAAATCCTCTTTAACCTGTCTCCTCCCTTTCATCTACACTGATTGAAGTGGATTTAATAAGTGACATCAATAAGGGATCATAGTTTTTACCTGGATTCCCCTGGTCAGTCTATGTAATGGAAAGAGCAGGTGTTTCTAATGTGTTGTAAACTCTGTGTACATTCAGTTTATTAGGTACACCCATCTAGTACCGGGTCGGACTCCCCTTTGCCTCCAGAACAGCCTGAATTCTTCGGGCATGGAAACATTGCTCAAGTTATTTCAAGGGACCTACTCGTGTGCCAAGAAAACATTCCCCACACCATTACACCCCCAGCCTGTACCATTAACACCAGGCTGGATGGGGCCATGGAGTCATGCTGCTGACGCCAAATCCTGACTGCCACCAGCATGACGCAACAGGAACCGGTATTCATGTTTTTCACTCCTCAATTGTCTAGAGTTGGTGATCGTGTGCCCACTGGAGCCGCCGCTTATTCTTGTTTTTAGCTGACAGGAGAGGAAGCCCGTGTGGTCGTCTGCTGCATTAGCAAATCCATGACAAGGACTGACGAATTGTGCGTTGCGAGATGCCATTCTGCACACCACTGTTGTACTGCGCCGCTATTTGTGGCCCGCCTCTTTGCTTGCACAATTATTGCCATATTCCTTTTACCTCTCATCAACGAGCTGTTTTCTCCCACAGGACTGTCGCTGACTGTTTGTCGCACCATTCTCGGTAAACCCTAGACATTGTCCTGCGTGAAAAGCCCAGCAGACCGGCCGTTCTGAGATACTGGAACCGGCGCGCCTGGCTTCGATGATCATAATATGCTCAAAGTCGCTTAGGTCCCTCGTTTTGCCCATTCGATCAAACAGTAACTGAATGCCTGTCTGCCTGCTTTATATAGCAAGCCACAGCCACGTGACTCAATCCATTTTTGTGAACATGGTGGTGTACATAATAAACTGTGTATAGCTCTATATTGTGTGTATAGCTCTATACTGTGTGTATAGCTCTATATTGTGTGTAAAGCTCTATATTGTGTGTATAGCTCTATACTGTGTGTATAGCTCTATATTGTGTGTATAGCTCTATACTGTGTGTATAGCTCTATATTGTGTGTATAGCTCTATATTGTGTGTAAAGTTCTATATTGTGTGTATAGCTCTATATTGTGTGTAAAGCTCTATATTGTGTGTATAGCTCTATATTGTGTGTATAGCTCTATATTGTATGTAAAGCTCTATTTTGTGTGTATAGCTCTATATTGTGTGTATAGCTCTATATTGTGTGTATAGCTCTGTATTGTGTTACAAGTATGAAGAGGTGAAACTTAATGTCGTCTCTTGTCTGTGGCTGACAGTGGATGCGTTGCAAATGGTCCCCTATTCCCAATGTAGGGAGTAGAGGAGCATTGGGGATGCTGCCAGTGGGTTAGGGGAGGTGTACAGACGTAGTGCCTGGTGATGTCTGTCTGCAGGAGAGCAGGCCAGAGACAGAAGCTTCTTTGTGAGTGGCCAGGCGAGGCGGTACTGTCCCTGGCGTGGTCTTCGTCCCCCTGGGGAATGTTGTGTGTGTGTAACACACTGTTGTTTCAGCACAGTGCCACGCCATGCTGCTGTGGGCTCATGTTGTTCTGTTACCACATCTCTCTCAGCACACTGCCAACCTCTCAGCTCAGTCAGAAGACCTCAGCACACAAAACACCTCAGAGGACACATGACACGAGCTCTTTCTATTTTCACTGGACTCTTTCTGTCTTTCTTTCTCTCACTCTCTCACACTCTCTATCAGTCTATGGAACTTTCCACCTCTGCTGCCTGTCAGCTGACTAGATTATACTGCATGATTAGCTATGTGTGTGTGTGTACGTTGCTATGCACTGCAGTATGCACATGCATGATTGAAGAGGGTGACAGAACAAACCACTGGCTGTGAAGACCCAACATGATACATTGATCAAGACGTGGCATGTTCTGGGTGACAACCCAATAACAGTTGGCCAATATGAACTACTGAACCTCACCCTCCACAGGTATACATACCAGCTTGGACAGCTCTCCAACTTGCATTACAGTCTCTTACTTTTCTATCCCTTTCTCCTCTGTCCTCTTTCTCTCACCCCTTTCTCTCTCTTTCCTTCTCTTGTCTGTCTGTCTGTCTCTACCACCAACCTCTCACTTCCTGTCCTGTCTGACTGGTGGTCTATAAAGGGGAGGGCGAAAGGGGTGTGTGTGTGTGTGTGTGTGTGTGTGTGTGTGTGTGTGTGTGTGTGTGTGTGTGTGTGTGTGTGTGTGTGTGTGTGTGTGTGTGTGTGTGTGTGTGTGTGTGTGTGTGTGTGTGTGTGTGTGTGTGTGTGTGTGTGTGTGCACATGCTGTCTGTCTAGCAGCAGTGTGCAGGGAGCAGCATTTGGTAGGAACAGGTCTTTTATCACTGTGTTCATGTGACAGACTCCTCTAACCCAGAGCCAAACCAAACAAGCAGATTGGAATATATTTCCCCTTTCAATGATACAGCATGGCTAACTCATTTCCTTTGACTGTTATTAGGCCTTTTTCATTCCATTGTTTGTGACTGGTTTTGTCAGGCTGCTTGTTATGGATCCAGCCTCTTTATTCATGTTATGGAATGTGTACAATTCTAACGTTCTATTCTAACAGGACAACTGCTTAAGACTGAGACAGTAGTGGTGCCAAAGTACATGATGGTGGCACAGTGTGTGTGTGTGTTCATGTCTCTGACCTGGCTGTTGTGTTGTGTTCCAGGGAGCTGTGTGAAGTGTAACAAGGCGGTGTACGGAGCCACTGAGGCCTGCCAGGCTATGGGAAGCCTCTATCATGATGTCTGCTTCACCTGCAGCGCCTGCAGTAAGTACTACTACAGTAAACCCTGTCCACCTCACCTACTCTCTCCTTACCTCTATCATGATGTCTGCTTCACCTGCAGCGCCTGCAGTAAGTACTGCTACAGTAAACCCTGTCCACCTCACCTTCTCTCTCCTTACCTCTAACATGACATACTTCACCTGCAGTAAGTACTACTACAGTAAACCCTGTCCACCTCACCTTCTCTCTCCTTACCTCTAACATGACATACTTCACCTGCAGTAAGTACTACTACAGTAAACCCTGTCCACCTCACCTACTCTCTCCTTACCTCTAACATTACATACTTCACCTGCAGTAAGTACTACTACAGTAAACCCTGTCCACCTCACCTACTCTCTCCTTACCTCTAACATGACATACTTCACCTGCAGTAAGTACTACTACAGTAAACCCTGTCCACCTCACCTACTCTCTCCTTACCTCTAACATTACATACTTCACCTGCAGTAAGTACTACTACAGTAAACCCTGTCCACCTCACCTACTCTCTCCTTACCTCTAACATTACATACTTCACCTGCAGTAAGTACTACTACAGTAAACCCTGTCCACCTCACCTACTCTCTCCTTACCTCTAACATGACATACTTCACCTGCAGTAAGTACTACTACAGTAAACCCTGTCCACCTCACCTACTCTCTCCTTACCTCTAACATGACATACTTCACCTGCAGTAAGTATTACTACAGTAAACCCTGTCCACCTCACCTTCTCTCTCCTTACCTCTATCATGATGTCTGCTTCACCTGCAGTAAGTACTACTACAGTAAACCCTGTCCACCTCACCTTCTCTCTCCTTACCTCTAACATGACATACTTCACCTGCAGTAAGTACTACTACAGTAAACCCTGTCCACCTCACCTACTCTCTCCTTACCTCTAACATGACATACTTCACCTGCAGTAAGTACTACTACAGTAAACCCTGTCCACCTCACCTACTCTCTCCTTACCTCTAACATGACATACTTCACCTGCAGTAAGTACTACTACAGTAAACCCTGTCCACCTCACCTACTCTCTCCTTACCTCTAACATGACATACTTCACCTGCAGTAAGTACTACTACAGTAAACCCTGTCCACCTCACCTACTCTCTCCTTACCTCTAACATTACATACTTCACCTGCAGTAAGTACTACTACAGTAAACCCTGTCCACCTCACCTACTCTCTCCTTACCTCTAACATTACATACTTCACCTGCAGTAAGTACTACTACAGTAAACCCTGTCCACCTCACCTACTCTCTCCTTACCTCTAACATGACATACTTCACCTGCAGCGCCTGCAGTAAGTACTACTACAGTAAACCCTGTCTACCTCACCTACTCTCTCCTTACCTCTAACATGACATACTTCACCTGCAGTAAGTACTACTACAGTAAACCCTGTCCACCTCACCTACTCTCTCCTTACCTCTAACATTACATACTTCACCTGCAGTAAGTACTACTACAGTAAACCCTGCCCACCTCACCTACTCTCTCCTTACCTCTAACATGACATACTTCCCCTGCAGTAAGTACTACTACAGTAAACCCTGTCTACCTCACCTACTCTCTCCTTACCTCTAACATGACATACTTCACCTGCAGTAAGTACTACTACAGTAAACCCTGTACCTCACCTACTCTCTCCTTACCTCTAACATGACATACTTCACCTGAAGTAAGTAACCTACCACTTCACCCCCTATATTAATATATATGTATAAGATATATATTTAAAAATATATATATAATTAACATTTTATAATTATTAAAACTATTTTATATATTTTTTCAATGGATGGTAAATCGTATTCTGTGTTAACTTAAACGACTTAAACCAGATATAAAGTATGTAGAAAATATAATGGAGCTATATATTTTTTTATATGATCATCTTTTGAGAACTAAACATTTTAGAACTAACAATCACCGAAATAAAACTAGACAGGGAAAGCCTAAAATTCTAAAAATGTCATGGCATGGGACCCCATTGATTTTGTTATAACGTTATAGTTACTCAGATAGCATAAGAACTTAGCTAGGAAATTAGCTTTAAAATTGCACATTTGTCTCTCAGCATTTCAATTAAGGCAACCTTCCGCACCTCTCTGATTCAGAGGGGTTGGGTTAAATGTGGAAGACACATTTCAGTTGAATGTATTCAGTTGTGCAGCTGACTAGGTATCCCCTTTCCCATGAAAAAATGTGTAGAATGGCAGGAAATGAGCAAAAAACAACAACATGTTGTCTCTGCAGCCAAGAGGACAGCATCTAAAATTCGGATCTATGGATACCGCGCCATTGGCATCGACCACTACCACTACTACGACCACTACCACCACCACTAGTACGACCACTACCACTAGTACTACCACTACTACGAACATTACCACTACGACGACTACCACCACCACTAGTACGACCACTACCACTAGTACTACCACTACTACGACCACTACCACCACCACTAGTACGACCACTACCACTAGTACTACCACTACTACGAACACTACCACTACGACGACTACCACTACTACGACACTATCACGGCCACTACCACGACCACTACCACGACCACGGACACTACCACTACTACAACCACTACCACTACCACTACTACGGCCACTACCACTACTACGACCACTCCACTACTACAACTACGACCACAACTACAACCACGACCACTACTACGACCACTACCACTACTACGGCCACTACCACTACTACGACCACTACCACCACCACTAGTACGACCACTACCACTAGTACTACCACTACTACGAACATTACCACTACGACGACTACCACTACTACGACACTATCACGACCACTACCACGACCACGGACACTACCACTACTACAACCACTACCACTACCACGGCCACTACCACTACTACGACCACTCCACTACTACAACTACGACCACAACTACAACCACGACCACTACTACGACCACTACCACTACTACGGCCACTACCACTACTACGACCACTACCACGACCACTACTACGACACTACCACTACTACAACCACTACCACTACCACTACTACGGCCACTACCACTACTACGACCACTCCACTACTACAACCACTACCACTACCACTACTACGGCCACTACCACTACTACGACCACTCCACTACTACAACTACGACCACAACTACAACCACGACCACTACTACAACCACAACTACAACCACGACCACTACTACGACCACTACCACTACTACGACCACTACCACTACTATGACACTATCACAGCAACGACCACCTCCACTAGCACTACTACGACCACTACCAATACTGCGACCATTACCATTTACTACGACCACTACAATGACCACTGCCACTACTACGACCACTTCCACTACTACGACCACTACTACTACTATGACCACTACCACTACTACGACCACTACCACGACCACTACCACTTCCACTACTACGACCACTTCCACTACTACGACCACTACTACTACCACTACCACTACTACTACCACTACTACGACCACGACCACTACTACGACACTATCACGGCCACAACCACGGCCTTTACCACTACCACTACTACGACCACTACCACTACTACTACCACTATGACGACCACTACCACTACTACGACCACTTCCACTACTACGACCACTACTACTACCACTACCACTACTACGACCACTACTACGACACTATCACGGCCACTACCACAACCACGGCCTCTACCACTACCACTACTATGACCACTACCACTACTACTATGATCACTACCACTACTACGACCACTACTACGACCACTACCACTACTATGACCACCACGGCCACTACCACGACCACTACTGCGACCACTACCACGGCCACTACCACGACCACTACTGCGACCATTACCACAACCACTGCTACAACCACTACCACTACTACGACCACTACCACTACTACGACCACTACCACTACTACGCCCACTTCCACTACTACGATCACTACCACTACTACAACCACTACCATGGCCACTACTATGACCACTACCACTACTACGCCCACTTCCACTACTACGACCACTACCACTACTACAACCACTACCATGGCTACTACTCACTCACTCTTTCCTCACCTTCTGTGTACATGCATGTAAGCACGTGCGTGCGCACACACACACACACACACGCACTAACAAACACACACACACACACACACACACACACACACACACACACACACACACACACACACACACACACACTGTTGGGCAGATAAAGGACAACACAGGGTGTGTTAATCAGCGAAGGTAGAGCATGAGCTTTCAGGTCAGGGGTCAGGAGGACTCACACTGCCCTCTAATGGGCATGGGCAGAGGTCAGAGATCATCTCCACAGGGGGATTTTAATTGGTCGACTCATCTATAGATACCAGAGCAGCAACCATCTGGACAGGATGGCTCTGGAATCCCTCTGAAGTTCTAGTAAGGAGATCACAGTGAAAACACAAGCTCATCTATGAGAGAAGCCAAGGTCATGGGAGGTGAGGAGACAGACAGGCAAGGGCAGGGGGGAGCAAATTTGGTGCAGCCAGGGAACCATCCAAGCTGAACATCACTAAATCAGTGAGACACTGAACCATAAAGTTGGTGAACTACTGAATCACTGATTCTAAGAATCGCTGAGTAACTGAATCACATCGATTGATTTGATGAATCAATGAGCCACTAAACTGCAGCTGCGGTGTTCTAGCTTCATGTCCCAGGGTCTGTGTGTTCTGATGTGGCATTCTCTTCTCTTTGTGTGGGCTGAAGGAGAGACTGACACACCCTGAAACTAAACACCACAGTTCCTGGGTTGTAATCATGGAGCTGACGGTGTGTGTATATGTGTGCAGTATTGCGTGTGTGTGTGCCTGGGGCAGGGGATGAGTGTCGGAGAGATGATGTGACAGTTCCATTTAGTAGAACAGGAACTCAGCATACAATACAACTCATAGCA